>NC_051227.1:11294367-11416867 GCF_015220715.1 Pygocentrus nattereri
TATATTAGTGTGGTAGACGTCATTTCCCACAGTCCCCATCACCTCCACTGTAAAGGATAGTAAATAATATGGCTATATTAGTGTGGTAGACGTCATTTCCCACAGTCCATCACCGCCGCTGTAAAGGATAGTAAATAATATGGCTATATTAGTGTGGTAGACGTCATTTCCCACAGTCCCCATCACTGCCACTGTAAAGGATAGTAAATAATATGGCTATATTAGTGTGGTAGACGTCATTTCCCACAGTCCATCACCGCCCCTGTCTTCTTCTTCTTTTGGCTGCTCCCTTTAGGGGTCGCCACAGCGGATCATCTGCCTCCATCTTGCCCTATCCACTGCCTCCTCTACTTTTACACCAACCATCTCCATGTCCACCTTCATTACATCCATAAACCTTCTCTGAGGTCTACCTCTTCTCCTTCTACCTGGCAGCTCCATCTCCAACATTCTTTGCCCAATATATCCACTATTCCTCCTCAACACATGTCCAAACCATCTCAACCTGGCCTCTCTGGCTTTATCTCCAAACTGCTCCACCTTCACTGTCCCTCTGATCTGCTCATTTCTAATCTTGTCCAGCCTTGTCACTCCCAACGAAAATCTCAGCATTTTCATCTCCGCCACCTCCAGCTCAGCCTCCTGTCTTTTAGACAGAGCCACAGTCTCCAAACCATACATCATAGCAGGACGCACTACTGTCTTGTAAACTTTCCCTTTCACTCTTGCTGCTATCCTTCTGTCACACATCAGCTCTCCACCCACTCCATCCTGCCTGCTCTTCTTCACCTCTTTTCTACACTGTCCATTGCTCTGGATGGTTGACCCAAGATATTTGAAGTCATCCACCTTTACGACCTCTACTCCTTGCATCTTCACCTTTCCACCTGCCTCCCTCTCATTCACACACGTGTATTGCGTCTTGTCTCTACTGACCTTCATTCCTCTCCTCTCCAGTGCAAACCTCCACCTCTCCAGATTCTGTTCCACCTGCTCTCTACTCTCACCACAGATTACAATGTCATCTGCAAAGATCATGGTCCATGGAGCCTCCTGCCTGACCTCATCTGTCAACCTGTCCATCACCATTGCAAACAAGAAGGGGCTCAAAGCTGATCCCTGATGTAACCCTACCTTCACCTTGAAACCATTTGTCACTCCAACTGCACACCTCACCACTGTCTCACTATCCTCATGCATGTCCTGCACCACCCTAACATACTTTTCAGCTACACCTGACCTCCTCATACAGTACCACAGTTCCTCTCTTGGCACCCTATCATATGCCTTCTCTAGATCCACAAAGACACAATGTAGCTCCTTCTGACCTTCTCTGTACTTCTCTACCAACACTCTCAATGCAAAAATTGCATCTGTGGTTCTCTTTCTGGGCATGAAACCAAACTGCTGCTCACTGATCTGAACCTCTCGCCTTCATGGTGTTGCTCATCAACTTTATACCTCTGTAGTTACTGCAGCTCTGCACATCACCCTTGTTCTTAAAATGGGGACCTGTTCACTGCTTCTCCACTCATCAGGCATCTTCTCACTCTGCAGGATTTTGTTAAACAACCTGGTTAAAAAGTCCCCTGCCTTCTCTCCTAAACATCTCCATTCCTTCACAGGTATGTCATCTGGACCAACTGCCTTTCCATTCTTCATCCTTTTTAAAGCTGCCCTCACTTCCACCTTACTAATTCTCTGCACTTCCTGATCCACTAGCCCCCCCCCATTGTCCTCCTCTTTCTCTCGTTTTCCTCATTCATTAGTTCTTCAAAGTACTCCTTCCATCTACTCAACACTCTCTGTTCACTCACTAGTACATTTCCTTCTCTATCCTTTATCAGCCTAGCCTGCTGTACATCCTATCCAGCTCTATCTCTCTGTTTAGCCAAGCGATACAAGTCCTTTACTCCTTCTTTACTGTCCAGCCTCTCATACAGCTCATCATAGGCCTGAGCCTTTGCCTTTGCCACCATTCTTTTTGCTATGCGACTAGCCTCACAGTACTCCTTCCTACTTCCTTCATCTCTCTGGTTATCACACTTTTTCTTAGCTGCCTTCTTCTTCTGAAAACTCTCCTGGACTTCCTCATACCTTTAATGAAGCTTAACTGTTTAAATATCAAATTTTAGTTGGTTATGTTAATGTGAAGTCTGTGATTTGGAGCAGAAACGTTCTGTGAACAGGCATGTTAAGACAGACAGCCTTTTTTTCACTCATACCTGACAGTTTGTTCCACTCTTTACTGTGTCTGTGTCAGTGCTAGCCTACTTTATGTCCTCCGACCCACAGAACCACAGATTCAACCGATTCGTTTTCTGAACCAGCTCAGGCACGGCTTGTTAATCAGTTGTTGAGCTGGATCAGGTGTTATATAGTAAGGAATGTTTGGCACTATGTGGAGTTGTGGATCACTAGAAGCTGGGTTGATCAATGCTCATTTAAACAGCTGCAAAATTCACTTCTGGGCTAGTTAGTAGAACAACTACAAACCTAAATGGTTTCATTCAGCAGCTGTGGTTACCTTCTGTGCTTCAATTTCTAAAATGTGTTTATATTTTACACACCGTGATTCAGGACCCTCAGTGTGTGTTGCTTTCATACGACAAATGTTGCTCATATGCTGGACGTCTCAGCGCAATCCTCTCCTGCAACACTACAGTACAAAGTGCTCCACAATGTTTGAAGCACATCCAGCACTCAGAGTGCTTCTTATTAAAAGGATCCTTTTCCAGAACAGAAACTGTGAATAAGAAGCTGACTGACTTCAGCTTCATGTTTTTACTGCTCCAGTAACTGACATATTTGGGCGATTTCTTCACAAATAATTTTGCACGTCTGAGGCATCAGCATGGGTATTTGCCTCTTGCATTAAGCAAGGTTGTCACACTGTCACCATTCAGGCATCATTGTACTCGAGAAACCTTAGCTTGGCTAATCCATCATCCAAGGTAGGCTGACCAAACCAATTTTTTCCAGTTCCTTGAGTTTAACGGTGGAGGGGTTTTTTGTTTTTAACACTGATGCATGAAATCGCCCTGTATCAAAACGCTACTCAATTCATTTCAAAACTTCTGAGCCTGACAAAACTACTATACTACGATGCAATGATAGCGAATGAAGTAGATGGGAATGCAAAGTTCAATCCTGAAAAGATAAAAGACAAGATATCAGGCCTGGCCAGAGAACGTACAACTGCATCTACAAATTAACAATAAGCCCAAAAGAGTGATCAAGGTCAGGCAGACATCCCTTCTCCAAAAGCAAAGAAAACGTAGGTATAGATATATTCCTGCTGTCAGAACAAAACCTTACTTCATATCTCCGTGTCACGCTTGGCCCCTCCCAGTCCTGTCCATGTGCTCATGGTGTTTCCTTCCCAGTCATGTCCATGTGCTCATGGTGTTTCCTTCCCAGTCGTGTCCATGTGCTCGTGGTGTTTCCTTCCCAGTCCTGTCCATGTGCTTCTTTGTTTTGGTTTTTAGTCTGGCCCCTTGTTTTTCATGACTCCACCCTTAATTGTCTGCACCTGTGTTTCCACCTGTCCCTCGTTTACCTTTATGTATTTAAGCCCTGGGTTTTCCCCTGTGTGGTTACTGGTCTTTGTTTGAACTGTTTGAATGTTTGATCGTGCTGATTGTTTCTTGTTTGATTGTGGTTTGTCTGTCATGTCTGCCCCCCAATCAATCCGTGTTGGCTCTATGACCCTGGACCGTTTAGACTATGACCCTGGATTTGCCCTGAATAAAAGTTGCTTATCTCCGCATATGCGATCCACGCCCCCAGTTAGACTCCATTTTTTGTTGTTTTTCAGCTTATGGCATAATTTGAAAGTAACCACTGTCCTTTACCTTGTGTGTAAATATCATGATTGGACAAACATAAATGACCCAAAAGTACTTGGAAACATGTCTGGTTCCATTGTCTTTCATTAAATTCATTAATATATATATATATATATATATATATATATATATATATATATACATACACACACACACACACACATATATAGGGTAATTTATGGGAAGATGCTTGTGAAATAATAATTCACATATTAAAAGTTAGATGTTGAATGCTGTTGCTTTAAGTTGTTACTGTTATTATTATGGCAATAATAATAATAATCATCATCATCATCTTCTTCATCATCATTATACCATTAATTAATATGCCTAATATTATGCAATGAGTAAAACCACAATTACTATTTAATAATTAGGCAACACTGAAGCAAGTGTTTTACTCTCACTTGTGTTTTGATTGTAGCTTGTTAAAAGGAAGTTTAATGAAATCCTCAAATTTATTTTAAAATATAAATACTAGAACTGTTCTTGATTATTCCTACTCTAAAAGCAAAGACAAAAAAACATTCAGCATACAAATTAGACAATATATAACTAATTAAATTACGCAGTTTATTAGTCTGTAAAACCTAAATGACAAACGGATGCAAGGGAGGAAGAGGAACATCTTGCCCCATAGTGTGATGCTGATCTTAAGGGGCGGTTCCCTGATTTTCTAATAACATATGAGATTACATAGGATATTAATGGTGAGGAAAAAAGAAACATTGCAGTAAGACCCAATCATCACCTTTATTGAAAAGCTACCAAACTTAATGAACACTTTAAAAAGAACATATAATCATTTTTAATTGTTTCTATTAAACACATTTATTACACTTTATTTTGGGGTATTTAATTTGTTCACATTGCTGTTTGCGTCATGTGAAAGTATGACACATTTCAGAGTAAATCTTGAGAGAAACTAGAAGAAAAAACAAAAACGGGTGCAAAGCAGTATTACGTCAGAAAAGGTTCTGACGTAGGAGTTGATTCACATCCCAGAGCTACAGACTCGACTGAGCCAAGTCTGTTCCCACAAAAAAGCAGTCCCATAAATTCCTAAATAAGTAAAGTTCGCTATTCCTATAAAATTATCTTAGAAGCTCTTCGTAAAGAAATTGGAAAAGTGTGATTTCATAGAACGGCACTGACAGGAAGACCTTATACAAAACTGTTAATAATAAAGAGTGAAAGATGAGTTGGTCTTATGTAAATGAGCCACTAATGGTTGAAATGTTCTGCAAAGCTAAGCCCCTCCACTTTCTTTCACCGCCTTCTTTCGTTTTAATGCCCATACGGTTATAGTAGCTATGATACAGGCCAAAATAGCTACAGCACAGGCTATAGTGACTATACTGATTATGAGTTTCAGGGGTGGTTCTGAAATTTCTGGAGGTTTGGGACTCGGGACAAACTTTGTCACTTGAGCGATATTCGATACCTCAGACTTCAGTGCCTGCTTGTCCTGTGACTGAATAGCGAAGAACAGTGTGGTTCCATTTTTGATGGCAACTTCAGGCAGGAAGGAAAACTGTTCATCTAAGGTTGCCTCTTGGGGATGGAGTGCAGATGTGTTTACTGGAGTAGCATTCCTGAAGTTGTACAGAATTGTCTTCAAATGTTTGCTCCACCTAATGTCATAAGATTCAACTTGAGAGGAAAAGAAATACAAATATTAGGCAGATGCTGTTTACCCAAACTTTACGCTCAAGTCATGGACAGCCTACATCTTTCCTCTAACACAGTGAAGTTAACTTATAAAGGGCTTGTTAATTCGCTGGTGAGCTGAATCAGATGAGTTAAATGATGTAGAATGCTGTTAGTGTGACAGGCTGGCCTGAATAATTCTAAAACGTGAGTATTCATTCTATATGTTGAGAATCATTTCTATATTTCATATTTAGATGCTTTATCTTTTTTAAACCCTTAGACATCATCAGAATTGTAGAACACTCTTGTGAATTCCTGACAATTTTCAGAGTTAGAGGCTCATTTGAACAAACCAAACCATGAGATGGATGTGACAGGCTATAAAAATCAAGTCATATCTAGGTAATGTTACCTAAAGCTGAACTGCCACCACATGCTCCCCTTCTATGAGTTCACAAGTCACTGCTTTTCTGTGTGCAAAACACCCCCTGGCATTCGGTGGGAGCACCATGCACCATGTTATTGGTTTTTTTTTTGTACTCAAACGTTGGCTGGCTGCTAACTCGCTCACCATAGCAGCACTAATCGTCAAAGACCAAATATTTGATTTCATAATTCTTCTTCTGTGAACACTTTTCTAGTTTGGTTTAAACATCGTCTTTGGTTTGAGAAATGAGTACCAGTTCAGCCTTTCTATCAATCTCTTTGGAAATTGGTAAGTTTTTACTTTTATACATGTGTGACGGCATATTGTAAAGTTTTTCAGAGGTAGCCCAGTTACGGTTTTTAGGCTATGAAGGACCAAATGGGTGAACCAATCTGCTATAGCACAACTTTGAGGCAGACCAATGCTGCATCACAAGTTGCTAAGAAGACAGATGCTCGCTGGCTGTGGGTGAAGCAACTAAACAGTGGCCTTTCCCTAAATCTTTGTTTGAGCCTTTATTTTTCCCCTAATGAACAGTACATCATAATCAATTTGTTGCCCTCCCAGAATTTTGATTTTGAGGCATTCAGGGGATCCAAGAGGTTAATCAGGGGGTGCCAGACCCCACAGGCCTGTATTTCACACATTGTTTCTTTTATTTGATGGACTGAAGCAACATAATTTGTGAAAAATGATGAAACAATAATTTTGGGCGTTGGATGAGATCCTGGTACTGCGGAGAGCGGCCTAGCTGCCACACAACTCAAGAGACAGAGAGCTGGTTTAGCCCATTCCTACACGGCTTGGCAGTCAATGTTATGTCACATTGCGTTATAGCACTGTTCCATCTTATTGGTAGGGTTCATTCTTTGTTTACATGCTGAAAACACAGCGTGAGAACTCGAAGAGACTGCTGCTTTATTGGAGATTTTGAGGCTTATCATGCATCAAATGAATCAAGTGAGAAACAAGTGTAAGACCCTGCTTGATATCAGAAGACAGAGGTTATTTGTAATAAAGGACAGGCTGCTGGAAGTGCTGCAGCATGAACCAGGCCTCGGGACCATGGGGAAGGATGTATTGAGGTAAATATAATTGATTTTAAAGGAAGTACTCAAAACGAGGGTTTGGGTACACATTTGAGAACACCTAGAAGTATTCAAAGCCTGTAAAATGCTGTTCAGACCAGCATTAAATGAAAACTATAATCTCATCATTTGTGCAGCAGTGTTGGAGCAGTAGGCCGTCTAAAGTGTAACTGTGCAATATTTACCTGTTCCAAAATCAAAGTCCTCGCCAGGAGCTGTCCAGCTGAGAAATATAGTGTCCACCTGGATTTTAGCCCTCAGGTCTGTGATCTTTGCAGGGGGGAACTTTGTGGTCACACCTTTGGGCACATTTACCACAAAACTCTCCCCAGTGGCTGTTCTGATGAACCTGCCTACATCTGCCGACTGCACACTCACTGGGGGCTTCTGAGGATTTAGCTGCACTTTACCTGAAAACATGAAGGCAGTCTTAATGCTGCAGGAGGTTTAATTAAAGAGGTTTCAGTCTAAAATTCATAAACAAATTGTTTATGCCTCCTATTTTCTGGCCACAATGTTTCAAAAACACGAACGTCTGCCCTACCCACCGTCCACTATATATCCAGGGACATACAGAGCACCACTGTTTCTGTTGTGTGAACCACGGATGGCTCCCTCCTGGGGTATCACCCGCACTTTCAGACTGTACCTTCCACTGATTAATTTTGCGAAATATCTAGAATAGATGCCATCGTTTTTGAAATTATCAGCTCCTGTAAAAGACACATTCAATATGTCAGTAAGTGTATTCCTATGTAACTCAAGCTTACATGCTCCATAATGAATTACTACAACCTGTAATGTAGTGGTACCTGCTCCGTTATCCAGGAGGAATAAGTCTTCTGAATATCCAGTATCTGATTGCAAGGTGGCCATGACTTTGGCCCCCAACACAGGAACGTGATTCTGACTGACCTCAGCAAACACTACCATGGGTTTACTGCCATCACTAGCTAGCTGGTTCATCTGGGCCTTAACCATGACTGGAGGTACATCGTCACGAGCTGCTCGACTTGTTATTGTTAAAGTCATCGCCTGAGCAGTTGATTCTGTGTTGAAGAAGCTGTATCTCCAGTCTCCAGGCTGCCATAAACAGGAATTTTACAGATTAAACTGAAGTCATGAATTCCCATATGATACTTTTAACATACAGTACTGCTGCAGTAGTTGTTGCATTACAACAAAACAACAATACATTGTGGTTTGTGTCGGTCAGTTAGCACAACCTTTTGCAAAGCTTTCTTTGTGAAAGACCAGGATTTACAAATAAGATCCAATACCTGCTCCTGCTAATGAATGCTTCATAACATTGAATAAAGTTCGCCGCTGATGGAATTCAACTAATCAGAGCAATGACTGCAGTCGACGCTGGAGTGGGTAATCGGGAGAGTCTGAAGAATTGCTGGTAGTGGTAGTGTTGTGGGCCAGTTGCTGTGAACTAATGCATAAACTCATGCATGTAGAATGCTATCTAAGGAGGATGAGAACCTATCTGAGCAAGTGAGCAGTGCTAAATGTTGCCAGGATCTTAACTTCGTTCATTTGTAGCATATTGACAGTCATGCTTACGTCACATTTCAGAAAAAAAAAGCGTTTGCCGGTTTTTATTTTATCTTTATCACTAGTCACGTTGGTTTTCTCAGTGTAGAATATAAATAATAAAAAAGATGAAATATAAAAGAGAATAGATTTTAGAAAAGAGTTATTTTACAAAGGCAAATCTCTCTGTGTGTGTGTGTGTGTGTGTGTGTGTGTGTGTGTGTGTGTGTAACTCATAGTCTGAGCTCCCACATTGCCTGGAGATTTAAATCTTCTAAGAAATATATAAAGAACTTTTTAGTGTTACTTTTTTTTTTTACTGTAATTTTGGCAGTATGTATTTATTCTAATGTCATTTTGTGTCTTACTGCTCTAAACACTCTTACTATTAAGATAAACACTAAGTCATTTTAGCTGCCGAAGACTTTCGCACGTTGCTTTATGCATACATCATGTTCTTTATTTCATCTATCAGTTAAATCTATCAGTCTGTATTAAAGAAATGCAGTGAAATACAGAGCTGACTCTCCAGAAATGCTGTCCTACCTCTGCAGTTCCAGGAATATTTAAAGTCAGTGTCTTTGTAGCTGCATTATGAGTCATACGAGTCTGATCATACGCTGAACCACTTGGCGCATGTATGCTCACAGTGGGTGCACTTCTTTCATAGATTATCGTAAAGGTGGTGCTGTTTCCCACAGTGCGGTCTATGGGCACTGTTCCATTGAACCAACCAGTAGTAGAACTTCCAGTGCTCACAAGCTGTACAGGAAAAAAGAGAATCAGTGCAGTAAATGTGCCGGCCCACAGTTTTAAGCAGAACCACGTAAATATACTGTATGTAGGTCACCTGTATTGTCAGTTTGGTGAGATCTCCATCTGACATTGTAAACGAAGAAAAGGCATCCACGAGCTGGTTGGAAATCAAATTCTCATCAGCGACAATGAACTTTCCATCTAATGAAATGGATTAAAAAGTAAATATTTTACATCCAGTACCAAAGTCCCATTCCTAATGCTTTCCCATCTGGTGACTGCTGTGACATGAGCTCAAAACATATCTAAAATTAGAACTGCCAATCAAACTTTGCTGCAGTTGTTTATTGTTGTAAATTGTAAATGTACATATTTAATTACCAACTCGTTAAACTGACATTACACTACACTGTAAAAGAAAATCTGTAAAAAGGTAAAAAGGTCCAGCAGCAGGGTTGCCAGACAACCTGTTAATTAACAGTAAAAGTATGTTTCCTCTGTGATGGTAAAAATCTGTCGGAGTCATTTAATTTTTTTTAAACTGCTTCTGTAATTGAACAGTTTCACTCGTTCGTTTCTGAAATACACTATAAAAACTATAATACAATAATAGTTTAATTAACAGTAACAAAATGCCAATGCCTGTGAAATAAAGGTGATAATTTGATGTTAATTTCCATTCTATTTCTGTGAATTAACAACCGCAGTGTTTAAATACAGTACATGTATGTTTTTTTTACCTGTACTTAACATGTTTTTATTTTAAGAAATGGGTACCTGTTTGATTTGCCATGGTTACCAGCACATTAGAGGCACTCAGCCCCATTGCTATAGTGTTGATTATGGCACCACTATTCACAGCTGACTTTAAACAACTCTGAATATCATCTGTCGCTTCACCATCTGTCAGAAAAATCACATCATCTCCTACGGCGCTTTTATCATCCTGCTGAAGGACCTGAAATAAATAATGAGCATTTTCTCTGTTTAGCCTCAACTGAACGTTGAAGTAAAACGATTTTCCTTGATTGAAAATCCCTATTTTCAGACCATCTTACCTCAAAGCCTAGTTTAAGTCCAGTACACATGTTTGTAGATCCAGATGCAGTATCTGGCAACTTACTTATCAAACTTTCTCTTGCATAACCTTCTATTTTAGTCAATGAGCTTATAATGTCTGCACTGGTACTAAACTTGACAATTCCCACATATGCTCCCTCCTCCACAATCTCTCTTAGGAAAATCGTTGCAGCTTGCTGTAGTCGAAGTATTCTTTGGCCCTTTAAACAAAAAACAAATAGACAAATTGTTATTTTATTGACAATAACAATAGCGTGCATAATGTTTCCTTTACTTTTAATTCATCATTCACCTGTTCTCTTATGATACATTATATGGCCAAAAGTATGTGGACACCCCTGCTAATTGCTGAGTTCAGCCACACCCATTGCTAACACACATAAAATCAAGCATATAGCCATGCAATGTCGACAGACAAACACTGGCGGCAGAATGGGTCGTACTGAAGAGCTCAGTGACTGTGAAATCACAGGTTAATTCACGACATTTCTGCTCTGCTAGACTTGCCTGAGCCAACTGTAAGTGAGAAATGAAAGTGTCTAGGAGCAACAAAAGCTCAGTCACGAAGAGGTAGGTCAAATAAATTGACAGACTGGGGCCACCAAGTGCTGAAGCACATATCCTCTGTTGCATCAGGTACTACAGTTCCAAACTGCCACCGGGTTTCCATGGCTGAGCAGCTGCAGACATGCCTAAGACCACTATGGCAATCTTTGTCAGGAGAGGTGTAAAGCACACCACTACTGGACTCTGGAGCAGTGGAATCATGTCCTCTGGAGTGAGGAATCACACCTGACTATCTGGCAGTCTGATGGACGAATCTAGGTTTCGCAGATGCCAGGAGAATGCTTCTTAATGGAATGCATAGTGAAAACAGTAAAGCTTGGTGGAGGAGAAATAATGGTCTGGGATTGTTCTTCAGGGGTTGGGCCTCTTAGTTCCAATGAAAAGTAATATAGCATGCAAAGATATTTGTATGCTTCCGACTTTGTGGCAACAGTTTGGGGAAAGCTCTTTACTGCTCCAGCATGATTGTGTCCCTGTGTCCAAAGTGAGGTTTGTAAAGATATGGTTTAGTGAGTTTGGTGTGGAGAAACTCTAACCGAACACCAACCTCAGCCACACTGAGTATCTTTGGGATGAATTGGAACATGTGGCCTTCTTCAGTGCCACAAAAGTTCATATGAACATGAATGCATGGGCTTAAATTCTCACAGACACACTCCAAAGCCTTGTGGGAAGCCTTCCCAGCTTCAAGGGGTGGGCCAACTCTATATTAATGCCCAAAGTTTTGAAATGGGATGTCCAACAAGCTCACATAGATGTGATGGTCAGAGGTCCACATACTTGGCCTATATAGTGTAAATTGCAAAATAGGTCAAAATATTGAAGATCTAATAATTGACTCCTCTCATCATCACTAGTTTTTCTCTACAATAATCCTGCATGAAGTCTTGCAGTTGACATCACTACAGTGTTGGAAACAGAGGACACTTCTTGTCTGACTACTTAGCCGCTCTCATTTATATGTACCTTTAATTTTTACACCAGTAAGAGAATGAACCATGGTATGTGTCAAAGGGTAGCAGGTTAAAGTAGATGGCAAATGTTGCTGAATTGCAGTATAATTGTTTCAAAAATGTAAACGTTGTTCAGATTATTTTAATGTGTCAGGCTTTTGAGAATACTTATTATACTTTGTTTTCCTTGTACTGCATGAACTTTTGATGGCAGCATGAAGAAACACAGTTTGCTGTGCGGTCGCTACTGGAATACAAGTATTTATATTTATTCTAACATACCTGCATGCTTCCAGAGACATCAAGGATGAGGCAGACGACCCGACTTCGCCTCTGTATCACAGTGAATTTTGGAGCTGGTGGCGCAGACTGTAGAGGTTTTAAAGTCTGAAGGGCGTCTTTGTCTACAGAGTGTTGAAAAATCACTGTACGTGTAGCTTTGTTGTCACATTTCTGGTTCTGCGTGTTCGGGGCTTCAATGTTGTGGTCCCCTTCATGACAAAATGCTGTCACCTACAGAAAGAATTACTGTTAGGCTGTGCTGTTTCTGGGCATCAAGAAAATCAGGAAATAACAACGGAAATATATTCTTGAAACATCCCAGGTCAGTATGCTCAGTGACTCTATATAGGTGTTACTTTAGAAATAAAAGCGAAAGGTAGAACTTTATTTACTCTGTTTATGCTTTCAACTTACGGAGTCTAAGCTTGGCATGTACATTACTGAAGCGCTGGTTTTTTGGTCTTTGTCTGGAAAGAACTGACATTCCTTGGTGGGTAACCAAGTATCATCGTAACGGCAAAGCGTAGCATGTCCATTGATTATTTCAAACCAATGTCCAGAAACCTGTGTGCTACATCTGAGGTAATAAAATACACACAAACACATTACTATATATAGTAATACTATTATAAGTATATAAGAAGTGTAATGTTAAGCATATTTCTAACGTAGAAAGCTGATACGACCTTGTAGGTTGGATCTGCTGGTTTTGAGAAAAGTAGAATGGCTCTTTCTCATTATATTCATCAAATACCCCCCATCTGAGGTGAGCCCATTCATGAACAAACACCTTGCCTGAAAATGAAACATATTTATGGGTAGATGTGGTCGAGAGACCTGTGACCGCATTCTTGTACATTTGCACAATGTTTGTTTATGTAATTATACTTTGAAACAAAAATGTCTTTCACATTTCTTTTAATTGTTTTTTACCCTCTTTTCTCACACACGCACTTACAACATTTGGCTGATGCTCTTATCCAGAGCGACTTACAATTTGGTCATTTTATACAGGAAGGCCAAGGTGGTGTTAGGAGTCTTGCCCAAGGACTCTTATTGGTATAGTGTAGGGTGATTGCCCTGGTGGGGGATTGAACCCCAGTCTACAGTGTAGAAGGCAGAGGTGTTAACCACTACACTAACCACACACACACACACAGTTTCTTAGCCGCTTCTTTCTCAGGGTCGCGACCCTCTTTTCAGAGTATTATAAAAACAAATTGTTTGGCTCTTACCTCTAGGCCCATATGCATTAAGAAGATTGTCGTTTAAGAGGAAGTTTGGCGTGAAGTGAATGTACTCGCTCTCCTCTCCACAACCTTTCATCTGTTTTACGTATGGCTCATCACGATATGCTGGGTGAGGACTGTCAATAATTATGTTGGCCTGTAATTGGAACACATGAAATATTTCAAGAAGTTTTTTATGTAGAGCAGAAATAATCACCATTGCAGTAGCTAGAATAAATGATATTATTACTCCAGTGCGGTAGCCAGATTGGAACACATTTCTTTAAAGCCTGTAAATGACTCACAGTGAGAGCCTTCACATGGCTTTCATGCAGTGTTATGCAACTAAGCTTCTCATAAGAAACAGTAGGAGAAGTATATACACATACATTACACAGGTTCAATGGGATCAAACCAGTCTGGCATTTCTCCATTGGCATCTCTCATAAACAAAGCTTTTCTGTCCACAGAACTCGCACTTACGAGAGGTTTTCCCCATTCTGAGTAAACTTTAAAGACGTTTGTGCATGAAAATCAAATATCAGCAGTTACAGAAATACAATAATAGAAGATACAACAATTATTCCAGAGTCGGATGAGTCGGATGAGGTCCCATTTTGGTCCTCATTCTGATGGGTGATGTGAACATTACCTGAAGCTGCTCGCCCCTAAGTGCACAGCTGCCATACAATTAGCTGAACTGACAACTGCATGAATATGCAGATGTACAGGCCTGCCTAATACATTACTTGGTATTATATTTTTAAGCATTTAGGAGGTCTGGATCAAAGAATATAGATTTTTCCAATGAACTGCATTTTTGTCAACTTACCAGACTTTTATAGCACCCACCTTTTACAGCTAGCAACTCAAAAAATCTAAATGTGTACTTTAGTGTCCTTACGTATCCAATGCTACCTCCCTCACCACTACACAGACCGTTCTATACTTTGATAAGTATTTGGACTTTAGATCTTTACGAGGATTATGTTATGATCTATTTAAATCCGAGAGAGAAGAGAGCTAAATATGTTCATAGTGTAATTCTATAGGGAGGTGGCTTCCCAAACCCAAACCCATGAAATGTTGTTCATGTTTTCTTGATGTCTTTTAAATGAAAGCTGATAGATTTTGGTTTGTGATGAGAATTTTTAAATAAAATATTACATTTTAATTTTAAGTAAAAAATGCTGTCCCATATTTTCATATCACTACTGAAACACCAAGTGTTTTAATTCATAGGCAGAGCTTTATTTGCCACGCTCCTGCATTCCCGCTTCCTCAATGTCAGCAAGTCGCTATTTGGCCACCAGAGGTCTCACTCTCCTGAGTACTAGCCCTGTTCCCAAATCAAAGCACCTGTACCTTTATCTTCTTAATCAGTCACACCTTAAATACTCCACCCATTCAGCCAGTCAGGGCGAAGTATGGCCAGTTCCTTTGTGTCTGCCTGATCTACTGGAATCTGCTTTTGCCCCGTTTGCTCTGCCTGCCGGGCCTCTTGGGCTGATTTCTCTGTTACGTCCCTTTTTGCTTTGCCTTTTGACTCTGAGTTTTGGACTGCCCTGTTGTCAATAAACCTGATCATGGATCCTTCTCAAGTTCCTGAGTCTGCTTCGTCACACTCATAGCCATATGGTAGCATAAACATAGTCGAGGTACAGCATCAAGGATTTTAATGTAAAATCCAAGTCACTTAAAAGTTTGCAGTGGGTTTTCTACTCTGCTTCTAAAGCAGCTCAGTAGAATGATCCACATAAAAAGGAAAATTGACAGCTTTTTTACCTTGTCGTAGGTTTCTCTCCTTGCTTTCTCGTATGATCCGCTCCAGTTTGGTGGTACTAGTATTTTCACATCCTTGATGAACACTTTGTTGTCCATAGCCATCAGCAGATATTCTGATCCACTGGTAATCATTGCCTGGGGTGAGTTTAACAAAATAGCAAAAACATTGTGTCAGAGCCACGTCTCTACAAATATAAGCCTCAAATCAAGTTGAGATTCTAGTCTCCTTGTTTGACAGAAAGCTTTTATGTGACCTTTTACAAGTAAGGGCAAGTTCAGAGGGACTTTTCTCCCCAAATGAGTCCAGTTACTCAGGTCTACTCCAATCACACGATGCTTCCAAGCTGGGAAGGTGAGGGCTGCCCAGTGTTTCCTCTGAGTCACAAGAAGCCAGCTACCCTATGCTTTCAAACTGCTGGACGCTACTGTCGCTCAACACAAGGGGGTGAGAGAGAAAGAAACCCAGAAAGAGCAGGGCCAGTTATACTGCCTTGGACGGCCAGCTACAGATGGCTGTGAAATCACTAGGGTTGCAATGGCAGTCTCCTGGTAATGTGGTCAATATTTAGACCAGTGGTTTTCAACCTGTGACCCCATAAATGGGTTGTGGTGGTACTGCTAAGGGGAAGCTAGCTGTCATGTTTTTTTTTTCTTCATTACAATGTATATATTAAACCGATCCAATCATTTCGGATGAATATAGTTGGTGAGATAATTATTGGCAAATATAAAGTATCAGAAATGCCTAAATGTTCAGGTTGGGCTAAGTGATGGTTCACAAAATGTACAACATGTAACCAACATAGCTGGCCAGAAGTTTACAGAGCTAGACAATGTATAATGTTTCTCTTTTTGTCCATATGGCATTCATCCACCAAGGACAAATGACAGCATGATTGCACTATCAAATTAGATAAGATACATTGACTAGTGGGTAATATGTGCCTAAGTTATCATGGTTGTTAAATCTTCTTGTGTGGTTGGTTGTGCGAGTTGCGAGTTTCAAAAGGTTGGGAACCCCTGACATAGACAGTTGCACAACTCAGCACGGATGCAGTCGTTTCCAGCAAGTGGCAGGAAGAAGTCAGCATCTCTCAGTGTGGATGCTTTTCACAGCCTTTCATTTCCTCATCTAATGTCTTATAGTTCAGAGTGAAAAGAACATAAGGAGAAAGAAGCTTACACCACTTTGACCACAGGTTCAGAAGTTAATTGAATAAAACGCTGAATCTGCTGAGTAGATGAGGAGATTAATTAATAACAGGTGACAAAACTGAAGAAGTTTCAAAAGAAGGATATTGACCCAATCCTACATTCATCAGGTGTTGCTGCCATTTCCTTCCAAAACTCCCATGTAACACTTAAGAATCCTTTCTGTTGCAGTTTGCTGGAAGAGCAATCAGCCTACATCTTGTAACATACTTTACACCTGACCCACTGCTTTATTTCAATTATATACTCTATATACACACATACAAACCGTGCTGTGAAAACATGTGAAACACGGCAATACCACTGAAAAGACTGGACACACCTACTCAAAAAAGGAATTTTCTATATATTTTTTTTATTTTGCTCTTGTGTGAATAATAGTTAAGACATCAAAACTACAAAATAACACATGTGGAATTGAGCAGTGACCAAGAAGTATGCTGGGGCAGTCGTGGGCTGGAAGTTGGGAAACCAGCCTGGTGACTGTAAGGCTGCTGGTTTGATCCCCTGAGCTGAAGTGCCATGGAGTAAGGCATCTAACCCCCAACTGCTCCCCGGGTGCCGTGGATAGGGCAGCCCCCTAGTGTGTGTGTGTGCATTCAGTAGTGTGTATGTCGGTGCACATGGATGCGGAGGTGACCTTTCCCCGTTGTGGGATGCAGCTTCATGAGGAGCCACTTGAGATGCTTTTCCAGTGGGACGCTACATATGCTGAGCAGTTGTTGGCAGACCGAAAACACTTTTCCATTTATTTAACTTTATTTAAGTTGCTGGGGCGGCACGGTGGCGTGGTGGGTAGCGCTGTCACCTCACAGCAAGGAGGGCCTGGGTTCGATTCCCCGGCCGGGCGGCCAGGGTCCTCTCTGTGTGGAGTTTGCATGTTCTCCCCGTGTCTGCGTGGGTTTCCTCTGGGTTCTCCGGTTTCCTCCCACAGTCCGAAAGATGTGCAGTCAGGCCAATTGGGTGTGCTAAATTGCCCCTAGGTGTGAGTGAGTGAGTGTCTGTCTGTCTGTCTGCCCTGCGATGGACTGGCGACCTGTCCAGGGTGTATGCTGCCTTTCGCCCGAAGACTGCTGGGATAGGCTCCAGCTCCCCCCCGCGACCCTGACGGAGAAGCGGCTTAGAAAATGGATGGATGGATGTTTAAGTTGCAATGGAAGTTGAAGTAACCAGATTTTTCCCAAGTAATTTGGACCATTTACCCTCATCTGTTCATCACGAAACTGTCACTTAATGCAAAGGGTAACTTGGATGGACATTGTTTAAAGATTTAACCACCCTGATGTTTTCAAATTTAAGCATATAGAGCACAATAGCTAAAGCATCTTATCTCACTTGACTTTAATCACGCAACATAAAACACACATTCTTATTTTCATTTCTTTTCTATCTGTAGCCATTTACCCATGACGGATGGATGTCATGTGAACAAAAAAAAAAGAGACGTTTTTCAAATTTGTTTAACTTAAAGCTGCATTGTGGTATGAAGTTCTTGCAGAAACCTCACTAATTATATTTCTCTTAGAATCAAGCATGAAGCACAAGCATTTAAATAACTACAACGTGAAGATTACGATGAAACTCTCATTGTATCAGGTGTGCTCCAAACTTTCATCTAGTAGCACATCTCTCTGTATGAAAGAGGAAAACATTTCAGCTCTGAAGTCACTAAAAATGAAAGAAGTGACATTTTCTTCCTCTAAAATCACAGAAGTGCTATGCACTCTTAGAACCGAAGGTTCTTCAAGCTTTCTTTAGTACAAACAAAAATGGATCTATACAGAACGATAAACACTCAAAGAACGCTTTACATGCTGAAATGGTTCTTCAGGTTGATGGAAAATGTGTTGTGGATTGTTCTACATAGAACCCTTTTCAGAAAACTGCTGTTCTATTGTTCCAGTGCAGAGCTAAGAATAACAGAATCCATTTTGGTGCTATATATCAAGTTAACACATTTTCCATCGATTTGAGGAACAATTTCACTGTGCAAAGAACCATTTAAGCATGCAAAAGATTATGGAGTGTTCATGGTTCTATATAGATCCATTTTTAAACTGAAGAACCCTCAAAGAACCATCATTTTTAAGAGTTAGGAGTACAGTCTTTATTTTTTATATTAGTGTCAAATGTATAATGATGATGATGATGTTAATAATAATAATAATAACTACAGCATCTCTTCAGACATTTCACATTTCTGGTTTGTTTTGGTGATTGCAGATTATAAATGGTAGATGTAAGTTAGATGTGAGTTTTTGTAGATGTAAGTCTATAAAGGACACGGACATTATACTTCTAAGCTTGAAACTATTCTAAAAATTTGTAGACAGAAAAGCACAAAGAGTAAAACTAATATATATCTTACATAAATGTTTGCAAATCGTACCATTGAACTTCTCAAAGAAGTGTTGAAGTAATATTTAAAGAGCTTTAATATTATATCTGAAGAATCCTGCTGCTGGAATGTTATAATTGTTAATATTATTGAAATATATATGTATAAATACCTTGATTTGATTGATAATGTTTTCATTCTGAGGCACGGCTGGGTTGATGGCTACAAGAATGTCAGTGTATCCATTTCCATCCAGTTTGATTCCGGTATTTAATCCCAGTGCATTGAAGAGCAGCAACATCACAGCAAACGCTTTGGCCATGACTGCAACACTGAAACGTTAAGCTCACAGCACAACTCTTATATTGTAACGCACCACCCTTGTTCCAGGGTGTCATAAGGAGGAAATCACCCACTGTCTTTAAAATGTCATTGCAGAAATCCTTCCTATTGAATCTTAGAAAGGGTCTTTCTTGGTCTAGAAAGGATCCTCCATTCATTTAGCCCTTGTCTTCAAACTTTTCCTACTTGATAAACCCTGTACAGTGTGGTCATTTGTGTGATTTTGCATTTTCTTCATTTGCATTTTTTGATGAATTCAAGTTAATAACTTTTTATTGGTACTTATCCGTCAGACTTTGTGGGTGAGGTGGTGCCTCAGTTTTCAGTTTCACCTCTGTCTGACATTTTTGAAGCTGCCTCTTTTGAAAGTGTAATATCCAGCCTGTACAGTAAAATCTCAAAAGCTTTCATTCTCCTCTTTTACAGCTGCAAAGAGCGGAAAAAGAGAAAAACTTCCATTCACTGTTACTGAAAGGTCATACTTCTTCAGCTTGTGCTAAGCATGACCGCAGGCAGTGTAAAACTGAACACTGGACACACCTTTTATAAACTGTGTAGCCCTTTTTGGAAGTTTTACAGTTGGTGCTGATTTGCTGATTTGTGTATATGCACTGCCAGGATAATCATTTAAACTACGACATTCAGGCCAAACATCATTAATCAGTGATGTAAAATCACTATAAAAGAAGTGTGAAAAATTATGCTGACCTTGAACTCTGTAATGTCTGTAACTAAATATACAGTGGGGAAAAAAAGTATTTAGTCAGTCCCCAATTGTGCAAGTTCTCCCACTTAAAAACATGAGAGAGGTCTGTAATTGACATCATAGGTAGACCTCAACTATGAGAGACAAAATGAGAATTCATAAAATCCCATTGTCTGATTTTTAAAGAATTTAAATTTGCAAATAATGTTGGAAAATAAGTATTTGGTCACCTACAAACAAGCAAGATTTCTGGCTGTCACAGACCTGTAACGTCTTTAAGAGGCTCTTCTGTCCTCCACTCATTACCTGTATTAATGGTACCTGTTTGACCTTGTTATCTGTATAAAAGACACCTGTCCACAGCCTCAAACAGTCAGACTCCAAACTCCACTATGGTGAAGACCAAAGAGCTGCCGAAGGACACCAGAAACAAGATTGTAGACCTGCACTAGGCTGGGAAGACTGAATCTGCAATAGGCAAACAGCTTGGTGTGAACAAATCTACTGTGGGAGCAACAATCAGAAAAACGGAAGACCTACAAGACCACTGCTAATCTCCCTCGATCAGGGGCTACACGCAAGATCTCAGCCCGTGGGGTCAAAATGATCACAAGAACGGTGAGCAGAAATCCCAGAACCACACGGGGGGACCTAGTGAATGACCTGCAGAAAGCTGGGACCAACGTTACAAAGGCTACTGTCAGTAAGAGACTACGCCGCCAGGGACTCAGATCTTGCAGTGCCAGGCGTGTCCCCCTGCTTAAGCCAGTACATATCCGGGCACGTCTGAAGTTTGCTAGAGAGCATTTGGATGTTCTGGAAGAGTATTTGGAGAATATCATGTAGTCAGAAGAAACCAAAGTAGAACTGTTTGGTACAAACAGGAGGAGAGTGAATGCTGAGTTGCATCCAAAGAACACCATCCCAACTGTGAAGCCTGGGGGTGGCAACATCATGCTTTGGGGCTGTTTCTCTGCAAAGGGACCAGGATGACTGGTCCGTGTACATGAAAGAATGAATGGGGCCATGTATTGTGAGATTTTGAGTGCAAACCTCCTTCCATCAGCAAGGGCATTGAAGATGAAACGTGGCTGGGTCTTTCAGCATGACAACGATCCCAAGCACACTGCCAGGGCAAAGGAGTGGCTTCATAAGAAGCATTTCAAGGTCCTGGAGTGGCATAGCCAGTCTCCAGATCTCAACCCCATAGAAAACCTTTGGAGGGAGTTGAAAGTCTGTGTTGCCCAGTGACAGCCCCAAAACATCACTGCTCTAGAGGAGATCTGCAGGAGAAATGGGCCAACATACCAGCAACGGTGTGTGCCAACCTTGTAAAGACTTACAGAAAACGTTTGACCTCTGTCATTGCCAACAAAGGATATATAACAAAGTATTGAGATGAACTTTTGTTATTGACCAAATGCTTATTTTCCACCATTATTTACAAATAAATTATTTAAAAATCAGACAATGTGATTTTTCTAAATTCTTTCCTCATTTTGTCTCTCATGTCTACCTATGATGGCAATTACAGGCCTCTCTAATCTTTTTAAGTGGGAGAACTTGCACAATTGGGGACTGACTAAATCCTTTTTTCCCCACTGTATATTTAAAAAGTAGCCTTAAATATAGACAAATTCCACACCAACTGAATCAACTATTAACCAAAAAAAAGGCTTTGACAAGAAATATTATTTCAAAAAGCAAATTAACATCACAGGGTGGCAAATAAGAGTAAGAGTAAACTGGAAGGTGAGAGGAGCGCGCACACACACACACACACACACTTCTAAGCTGCTTATCCTTCTGGGTCGCAGGGGGAGCTGGAGCCTATCCCAGCAGTCATGGGGTGGGAGGCAGGATACACCCTGGACAGGTCACCAGTCCATTACAGGGCAGACAGACATATACATTCACACCCACACATGGGTCAGAGAAGCAGTGGTTCTTAAATATACATCAGTCCCTTAAACATAAACACCTGTGATAAAGAACCTGAGACACGTGTAGCTCCCATCCCTCCCTCTGTTCTTTTTTTTTTTTGTTTTTTTTGCCAGCCACCATAACACTCAAACAAAAGATGAAGAAATTTATTTTTGTGGTGCAAATGTGTCGCAAACATTTATGACCTAAACAACAAGCCATTTTGTAGCTTCATCCAATAGACCATGAGGACAAATAGAAGGTCCAGCCTGGCCTCATTCATAACTGTAAACAAAATGTAAACGCATCATCCAAACTTCTGAAAGAATCCTCCAGTGTAGTCTGCCATCTGTCCAAAACAAGCTTGAGTCCAGTACAAATAGTCAAGTGGAGAAGATCATTGTGGATCTTTCTTATCCTGGTCACCACCTGTTTCTGTGTGCATGATGAAGCATTGATGTGAAATGAGATACGCTGACCGTTGAAATCACCAGCGTGGTTAAATCTTCCTGTGGGCCGCTTGTGTAATCAGTTGTGTAAACTGTGAGTCAGAGCAGGTTTGGAAACCCCCTAAGTTACACAACTCACGTGCAAACTTAATTTTAAATGTCTCCTCATCTCCGCTGATATCTCACAATAAACAGTTCTCAAGCAAATGGAGACTGAAAAGAGCAAAAGGGAAAGTTGGTACAGCAGTTAATTGGGGTAAAAGTTCTCTTGTGAGTACATGAGGAGACTAATAAATGAAAAAAAAGAAGAAGCAATTAAAAAAAAAAAGAAGTTGCGAAATTAAAGAAGTTTACTTTCTGGAAAATGCTAAAATTACAGTAACAAACGAATCTTCTTCTTCTTCTTCTTCTTCTTCTTCTTCTTTCGGCTGCTCCCTTTAGGGGTTGCCACAGCGGATCATCTGCCTCCATCATGTCCTATTATTTGCCTCCTCTATTTTCACACCAACCATCTCCATGTCCACCTTCACTACATCCATAAACCTTCTCTGAGGTCTACCTCTTCTCCTTCTACCCGGCAGCTCCATCTCCAACATTCTTTGCCCAATATATCCTCTGTTCCTCCTCAACACATGTCCAAACCATCTCAACCTGGCCTCTCTGGCTTTATCTCCAAACTGCTCCACCTTCACTGTCCCTCTGATCTGCTCATTTCTAATCTTGTCCATCCTTGTCACTCCTATAGCAATCATCATAGCAAGACGCACTACTGTCTTCTCTTTCTCTTGCTGCACTAATCAAAAGGCTTCTTCCCAGATACAGTACCACTCACTAACCAGCTCTGAACAATATTACATCACCCACTGACAGTAAACACATGAACCACACTTATTTACCCACAACAAAATACAGTAAAGCAGTCAACACACAGAAACATTTCACTAACTAAACAACAACAGATGTCCTTTTAATGGTAGGCGATGGCACATACAAGCACAGCTTTGCCTGTCACACCCCCTGAATCTCAGAGCCTGTAGTTAATGCCACACAACTTTTCATTTACATATACGTATCTATACTGAGCATACTTGTATCTTGCAACACCTCTGCACCTGTTTTATAGACATATTCCTCTGCCCTTCCACAAAGGGTCTGACAAGCAAGGAATAGCAGTGCAGGTGTCTCCCCAGCTTTGAGGGAGAGCCCCCTTTTCCAGTGCTGTAAAAGAACCTCTTCCTCTGGCTCTCTTGCCTGCAGTTGTCTTTAGCACAGACATTCCAAATGTGGAATGGGGAGCCTGTAGTCTTGAAGCGCCTCCATCTGCCTAGCTACAAGCACAGCAGTTTCCCTAATTTCTGCAGAGTTGGTCACTATACTAAGCAATTTCCTCCTTATCTGACTCGACAGACAACTGTTGGTAATGCTTTCAACCCCAACACTGAAAGGAGGAACGCCCACCTGGGCGATTGCTTGACTCTTTCTTTTCGTTTTGCAGTCTTTAAGTGGTGGGTTGGTCCAGTGATGCTGACAATGCATATCACAGCTGTGGGAGGCCTGACCCAGAAGGCTCTGAAGTGCAGTGGTGTACTGTGGACATACAAAGTACACACCATCAGTGGTGGCGCTGTCATTGCCTCACTACATGCCCAAAGAAATTCACTCACCACTGCATGAGGCTGTACTTGTAGGGGTGGAGCTGGAGACCAGTACAAAAACCACAGCCAGGTGGGAGAGTGTGCCATTTAAGCCAGGAGCATGGACAAGGAAGTTTGGATAGTCTGTGCAATTTTCAACAAATCTGTAAGCAGCCGCTCCATCAGCCTCTCAAAGGTGGCAGACGCATTATAGAGTTGAATAACAGCTGGTAATCCAGAGAGGGTGACAATTTACATGGTAAATTTTCAAAGAGGCAATATTTTTAAGTATTTGCAATGACTTTCTACTGATTGTTTTACCTTACTAGACAGAATGCTATTCAAGTTTCACCAGAAAGACAAAAAAACCCACAAAACGAACAGTTAGTAGATAAATAGACAGATACAGGAAGATTATTACAATTAACTTCAGTTATAAACTGGACATGTATTCTGGCAGATTTGGTTTTAACCCATAAAACACCATAATTGCTACAAAGACAGCACAAATATGTTAATCGTAATTGCTCCCATAACATTACTTATGCAAGTTTTCCATTCCAATGCACAAAAAAGCTACCTGAGTGCTAATAGTGTCCCCTTTTGGAGGATCTTCAGCCTGCTAGACTTAAGTGTGAGTCACAAGCCAGAACCCTGAGATACTTTGCATATAAAAGTATCTAAAAACAATATATAAAATAGTATATAAAAAGTATATTAAAATATTAATTTATATGCAAATTGTTTAACCCCTTACACAGACAGGGACTGCCAGCAGGCCCAAAGTGGTTTTAAGGCAAGTGTTCATTTTGCCTACCAATAATCACTCAGTTGGTCAAAGGCGTTTTCTCCAGTTCTCTGATCCAGCATTTTCCCGTGCTGCAGACTGAATAAGACCAGAGAACTCAATCTGATGGAGAGCTTGAAATCCACAGCTGCACATAAGTAAATCATGGCTACAGTTTCTAATTGTTGTAAATATGATTTAGAAAGTATTTTGCAATTTTTCATGTAAAATTGTTATATATTTCAGTATTTATTTTTTCTTTTTCGGTTGAGATAAATGGTCGGGCAGTGCCACAGTGAAGGAAATCCCCCTGCTTAAACAGGGGGAATCGCATTAGTCCTTTACATCACCTCTTAAATAAAAAAAAAACCAAACAAACATGAATTTTCAAGAACTGAGCTAGATATAAAATAGTTATGTAATTACAAAGGCCAGATACAGTTATGATTAAAATGGTTTACAGTGTACCTTCACCTGCCTAATGTTAGCTTTTTTTTTTTGGTTTCCTACATATTATTAATGCCAACTAGCTAGAGAAAACAGCGTAGACCAACATGGTGTGTTTCTGATGCTGGTA
This sequence comes from Pygocentrus nattereri, assembly GCF_015220715.1. Classification (NCBI taxonomy): domain Eukaryota; kingdom Metazoa; phylum Chordata; class Actinopteri; order Characiformes; family Serrasalmidae; genus Pygocentrus; species Pygocentrus nattereri. Next base: position 11,319,543 of record NC_051227.1, read on the forward strand.
TGCTTCTCAACTAGCTGTACCAGCACCAGCTTCCTATTATTTTCCACTAGTTTTTAGTGCAGGATGGTGTAATGTGGTTTTACCTTCTTTTTGTGAATCCAAGTCATTTAAGTCAAAGATGTACGCTAACAAATCAGTGCTGTGACATCAAACTAGCAAAATTTGGCAGGAAAACCACAAACATGGTAACTCTGCTGCAAGTGCTGTGGATCATCATATAAATCATCATGCTGTATAAAGAGTGGACAACAGCCCATTGTTGTAGAAAATTGAGGAGAGTTTAATAATACCATATAGACAAAAAATAAAATGTTAATAATAATCAAAGGATTCGAACAGAATGTGTTAGGTGGCTTCCCAGAGGGAAGACATGTTCTAAATGAGATCGCTTCTTAATCTCAGCTACTTCTAGACAAGTCCAGTTAGAGCTCAGAGTGAGTCTTAAGCCATCTTCTCCTGTTTCTGAAATTTGGCTCCTGAGAAATAAAACTCGGATTTTCTCACTTCAAAATCAAAATGTTGTCACATATAAGGCTTAAGCGTAAGATGTCATTGTTTTCTTATACAGTTCTATTCTATGTCACAGAACTCTTTCAGCAGTCTGTCAGCGCAGAAGCAGAACTCATGATCTTCTCCTTCATCACCAGCACTTCTCAGAGAGAAATGTTGATATTAATCTCTTCTTTTGATCAAAGTGGTGTTTAGGATAAACACCTCAGACATTAGTGGTCCCTCATTAATGTCATGTTGAGAACTGCTTTATTTCTCTGAGACCATATTAAAAAAGGATATTTTCCCCTGGATTTAATCTGACAGATACGGTATCCAAGTTGGCCGTTAATTATGAATCTTCCCAGGTGAACTTCATGACTTTGTGTGGTTATTTTTTGATATTTGATCATTAACATGTGTCGTAACCCAGAGCTGTCCCTACAGCTCAGGGCCTGGAAGTATTGTTGAGTCTTTAAGTCTTACTGTACACTTAAACTGATAACTATCTTAATTCTATAGTTCTCAAAAAGTACAAGTATCATACAAGTATCAAGTGGCAAAGGTTTCCGGAAACCAAATGCAAAGACAGCCTCAGAAAAACCCTTTTTATACAATTCTTGGGGTGATAAGATAATCTTTTTACAAAGTTTCCTTTCCATTTTAGTCCCCTTTAAACTCAAATTCTTTACCTTTCTTTGTCACCCTTAAATCAAAATGTATAAAAAAGTTTTCATCCTGCTTATACAAGGCCGCTCTCTCCCTACAAGGTCATCTTATACAACTTTACATATGAGTTCTAAAGTACACTAAAGCTAAAATTTTTTGTGCACACAGCTCATAGCCCATTCTTTTTACTATAGTACCTTTTGTGAGCGAAATCATTCTCTTTCTAGTCAATACTTGATCTATTGATTACTGATTAATCAATAGGATCATAATTTCACTCCACTGTGTTCTTGTACATAGATGGAATGACAATAAAAGCCTCTTGACTTAAAGTTAAAGACTAGCTCTGTCTTCTTCTTCTTCTTCTTCCTCACTTCCACCTTACTAATTCTCTGCACTTTCTGATCCACTATCTCTCCCCCCGTTGTCCTCCTCTCTCTCTCATTTTCCTCATTCATTAGTTCTTCAAAGTACTCCTTCCATCTACTCAACACTCTCTGTTCACTCACTAGTACATTTCCCTCTCTATCCTTTATCAGCCTAACCTGCTCTACATCCTTTCCAGCTCTATCTCTCTGTTTAGCCAAACGATACAAGTGCTTTACTCCTTCTTTACTGTCCAGCCTCTCATACAGCTCATCATAGGCCTGAGCCTTTGCCTTTGCCACCAATATTTTCGCTATGCGACTAGCCTCACAGTACTCCTGCCTACTTCCTTCATCTCTCTGGTTATCCCACTTTTTCTTAGCTGCCTTCTTCTTCTCAATACTCTCCTGGACTTCCTCATTCCACCACCAACTTTCCTTGTCTGCTTTCCTCTGACCAGACGAAACACCCAACACATTCTTGCCAGTTTCTCTCACCACCTTAGCTGTAGTTTCCCAGTCCTCAGGTAGCTCCTCACTGCCCCCAAGGGCCTGTTGCAATTTTTCCCTGAACTGCCTGCAACCATCCTCCTCCTTCAGCTTCCACCACCTAATCTTTGGCTCTGTCTTCACTCTCTTCCTCTTCTTTGTTTCTAATCTCATTCTACATTCTTAGCATCTCCTGCTAAGGATATAATCCACCTGAGTGCACCTCCCTCCACTCTTGTATGTCACCCTGTGTTCTTCCCTCTTCTGAAAATACGTGTTCACCACAGCCATTTCCATTCTCTTTGCAAAATCTACAACCATCTGACCTTCTGCATTTCTGTCTTTCACACCATACATACCCAGCACCTCTTCATCCCCTCTGTTCCCTTCACCAACATGTCCATTGAAGTCTGCACCAATCACCAATCTCTCCTCTCTAGGCACACCATCTACCACTTCATCCATCTTACTCCAAAATTCCTCTTTCTCCTCTAACTGACAACCAACCTGTGGTGCATATGAACTGACCACATTCAAAATTACACCATCAACCTGCAACTTCAGGCTCATGATCCTGTCTGACACTCTCTTTACATCCAGAACACTTTTCCCAAGCTGTTCCTTTAGGATTATCCCTACTCCATTTCTCTTCCTCTCTACACCATGATAGAACAGGTTGAATCCACCTCCAATGTTCCTGGCCTTGCTTCCTTTCAATCTGGTCTCCTGGACACACAGAATATCTACCTTCCTTCTCTCCATCATGTCTGCAAGCTCTCTGCCTTTACCAGTCATTGTCCCTATGTTCAGAGAGTCCCTACTCTAACCTCCACACTCCTGCCTTTCCTTCTCTCTTGCTGCCTTCTAACCCGCCTTCCTCCTCTCCTCTTTGATGGTCTTCAACCTACAGTAGTCCAATTAACCCCGGCCTCGACCGATCTGGTATGGCAATCATATTTGTTATCCGCATGATAGTTTTGGCACGAGTTTTACGCCCTTCCTGGGCCAACCCTCACCAATTATCCGGGCTTGGGACCGGCACCAGAAGTACACAAAGTACACCCCTAATGGCGGGTTTTAATGGGTCTTTATTATTGTATCTAAATCAGATCATTATTTCTTGAGTTAGTAGGCTCTCTACATTTGACGAAGCTTTTGGGGTGACAATAGCTGTTTCACAGCTTAAGACAGAAGTGGCATTGAATCATGCTTCTTTATGCTGCCACTACTCTCTGCATATTGAGCTCCAGCTTTCTTCTCCTTTTCACTTTTTCACCGTTGAGAGATACTATCACTCATGAAAAACAGAAGTTAAACTGACCTTTCACTCATGTCAACATGACACAGTGAATCATGACATCAGATACAGCAACAGTCAAGGACACAAAATGATCAGAAATCCTCTTGTGAACATCTTTGAACAAGCTGGTTTGAAGCACAAGCTGCGATGTACTTGACACATTTACATCCACTAAACTGTGAAGTAGCTTTCCACTACACTCATCTCAGACTCAACCTGTCCTTTAAGGCTCTATTCAAAAAACACCAGACCCATCCACTGGCGAAATGAAGTCACTGCACCATTGATATTCCATCCATCATCCAAACCGAGATCCATTTATACTGATCCTGCTGCTCTAGCTAGCGCTGCCCTGGTAAGGATCTGCCCACCTGGCCAACATTCCTGGCCACATACACTTTCCCTGCCTGCACTTTCCCCGCTCCCCACATGGCATCCACAGCCTTGAGCCTCCCAAGCAGGGAACTTATGATCCAGGCCCACAAAGCTCCACTGTCACTCTTGTCTTTGTCTTCCTGCATGCTAAATTTTCATCTTCTCCTCTTCCCTCATGTTTATTCCCCTCTCCTACCCAGCACACTACGTGGTACTAATGCGTTACAATTATTTGGTGGGACATACTGCCTTCATGTGTTTATTCTTCATTTTGGTTTAGTCATGTATTTGTACATAGTTAATTCACTAGTTTTTAACCTGGGTGTCTGCCTTTTTGTCTGCAGTGTGTCCTGTCTGATCTTTTAGCCCCAATGTGAAGCTGTCGAGTACTCCAGCCCAAGTTCTCAGAGTTCTCTCTTTTCCATTACCACATGCTGTCACCTTATGTTGAAGGCATGGTCCAAACTCACAAAATGGAGCTATGCTGTAAGGGCCATGGCTGAAACCCCTCCTACTTCCAATATAATAAACCTTATAAATTCCTATTTCTACCTTTCACTACCACCACTCGCAATCTCCTCCCTCTGTACTTACTTGGTTGAGCCACCTTTAGCAGCAGCAACTACAACCAAATGCTTCCTATAACTAAATCAGTTTTTGCATCACTGGAGAGGAATTTTAGAGCACTCTTCTTTGCAGAATTGCTTCACAATTCAGAATTCAGCCACACTAGATGACTTTCGAGCATGACCTGCCTGTTGAATTAGCTGAAATCAGGACTTTGAGGTCACCCCAGAACCTTAATTGTGTTTCATTCAAGCCATTCAAAAGTGAACAAGCTCCTGTGGATCAGATCATTGTCTTGATACATAACAGAATTGCACTTGAGCTTCAGATCATGGACTGATCTCATCAGTCCACTTTTGACTCAGTCTACAGAAAACTACTCTGCTTAAAATAGCTTTGTAACCCTTTCCAGACAATATACTTCAATAACATTCTTTCTCTTCTTTTGATCATGGCATAATGTGCTGCTCGTTCGGATCTTTAAGCCTGTTTCACATCACATCATTGATTGACTAATTGAACTAAGGAGGCAATTACTTTTTCACAAAAGGCCATACAAATGAGTATTTTAAGTCTTTAGTAGTGGTCATACATAAAGAACGGTGAAGCCATAAGCAACAAACACAACTCGTACCCTGATGCAGTGCACATCGTAGTGGGGGACTTCAACCACACTGACTTAAAAACAGTATTCCCTAAGTTCGAGCAGTATATCCAGTGTGCAACGATGGGAAATAACACTCTGGACAAAGTTTACAGCAACGTCAGGAATGCCTATAGCACAACCCCCTTACCACATCTAGGCTTCTCTTACCACATGTCCATGCTGCTGGTTCCTGCATACAGACCCTGCAGGAGGAGAATCCCTCCATCCACAAAGACTGTCAAAACATGGCCTGAAGGAGCACTGCTGCAGCTACAAGCTGGTCTTGAGAGTACAGACTGGACTGTATCCGAGCATGAGGATCTGGAGATGTATACCAATTCTGTGCTTTCCTACATCAACTTTTGTGTAGGAAATGTCACTGTGGACAAATGTTGCCAGATCTACTCCAACCAGAAATCCTGGATGAATAAAGAAGTCCAGGTCCTTCTGAGGCAACGTGACACAGCTTTCAGGTCTGGTGATGAGACACAGTACAGCGCCACCAGAGCTGACCTGAAGAGGGGGATTAGAAAAGCCAAATTGGTATACAAAAGGCAGATAGAGGACCACTTTAGCACCAACAATGCAAGGCAAGTGTGGAAGGGGGTCCAACATCTCACCCATTACAAACCCAGCAACACAGCAAAGGCAGACAATGACCCAATTCTGGCGGAGAGGCTGAACCACTTCTTTGCACGTTTCAACAAAGAAAGATCAGAAACAGCAGCAGTTCCACCATTTGACTGCAGTGGTTATAGCTTCACGGTGGAGGAACATGAGGTGAGGAGAACATTGAAGGCGGTGAACCCCAGGAAGGCTGCTGGACCAGACGGAGTCACTGGATGGGTCCTCAGAAAATGTGCAGACCAGCTGGCTGGAGTTTTTACCAAGATCTTCAACGCATCCATATCACAGTGCTTCATCCCGCCATGTCTGAAATCAGCCACAATCGTGCCGATCCCAAAACAGGCCAGCATCAGCGGCCTAAATGACTTCAGACCAGTCACCCTGACACCAGTCGTCATGAAGTGTTTTGAGAAACTGGTGAGACACCACATCAGGTCTTGCCTTCCAGTTACCCTCGACCCACTTCAGTTTGCATACAAAGCAAACAGATCAACAGAAGATGCCATAGCAACAGCGCTCCATGCCACCATCTCATACCTGGAACTGCAGGGGCACTATGCCAGGCTGCTCTTCGTTGATTTTAGCTCTGCTTTCAACACCATACTCCCAGACAGACTGATTGTCAAACTAATAGACATTGGTCTTCCTTACACCATCTGCAGTTGGATAAGAAACGTGCTCTCAGACCGTGTACAGAGAGTTAGAGTTGGCTCACATCTCTCCACAGCTCTCAGCATTAATACGGGCTCTCCTCAGGGTTGTGTGCTGAGCCCACTCCTCTACACTCTGTACACCTATGACTGTGTCAGCAGCCACTCGGACAACGTCACAATCAAGTTCGCTGATGACACCACTCTAGTCGGACTGATCTCTGATGGCAATGAAACGGCATACAGGGAGGAGGTTCAAAGGCTAGTGGAGTGGTGCTCAGAGAACAACTTGGTCATCAACACCTCTAAGACCAAAGAACTGATTGTAGACTTCAGAAGGAGGAAGTCCAACTTGCAGCCAATCTACATTGATGAACAGTGTGTGGAGAGGGTGTCCAGCTTCAAGCTCCTGGGGGTGTATATGGATGCAGATCTCCAATGGGGTTCTAATGAAGAAGGCCCAGCAGCGTCTGTATTTCCTAAGAACCCTTAAGAAGCTGAATCTGGAAAAGAAACTGTTGACTGTCTTCTACCGCTGCTCCGTTGAGAGCGTTTTGATGTACTGTATCTCTGTGTGGTTCTCCAGTTGTATCATAGCACACAAAAAGGCCATACAAAGGGTCATCAACACGGCACAGAAGGTTATTGGACACTCCCTCCCCTCGCTGGAAGTCCTCTACAGAACTCGCTGTCTCAGGAGGGCTTACACAATCATCAAGGACAGTACACACCCAGGACATAGGATGTTTGAACTGCTGCCCTCAGGCAGAAGTTACAGACACCTCAAAACAAGGACAAACCGTTTGAGGGACAGTTTTTATAACAGGGCCATATCCCTGTTAAACAAAAAATATACAGTTCACCGGTGGGCAGATGTTTCTGTCTGCCTACAGGGATAAGTGCAATGACCCATGCTGCTAAAAACAAAATATAATGTGCAATAATTGATACTGCAAATGTCAATTTCTTCACTGTGTATATAGGAAATCACTTGTGTATATAGGAAAGCTTAGTGTGTAAATAGGAGAGCTTAGTTAATTTATGCTTACGCCTGTATAGTTAACCGTCCCTCTAATCTGTTATTTAATTTGTTTATATTTTAAAACTTTTCTATTGATCAGAAATCCTCTTGTGAACATCTTTGAACAAGCTGGTTTGAAGCACAAGCTGCGATGTACTTGACACATTTACATCCACTAAACTGTGAAGTAGCTTTCCACTACACTCATCTCAGACTCAACCTGTCCTTTAAGGCTCTATTCAAAAAACACCAGACCCATCCACTGGCGAAATGAAGTCACTGCACCATTGATATTCCATCCATCATCCAAACCGAGATCCATTTATACTGATCCTGCTGCTCTAGCTAGCGCTGCCCTGGTAAGGATCTGCCCACCTGGCCAACATTCCTGGCCACATACACTTTCCCTGCCTGCACTTTCCCCGCTCCCCACATGGCATCCACAGCCTTGAGCCTCCCAAGCAGGGAACTTATGATCCAGGCCCACAAAGCTCCACTGTCACTCTTGTCTTTGTCTTCCTGCATGCTAAATTTTCATCTTCTCCTCTTCCCTCATGTTTATTCCCCTCTCCTACCCAGCACACTACGTGGTACTAATGCGTTACAATTATTTGGTGGGACATACTGCCTTCATGTGTTTATTCTTCATTTTGGTTTAGTCATGTATTTGTACATAGTTAATTCACTAGTTTTTAACCTGGGTGTCTGCCTTTTTGTCTGCAGTGTGTCCTGTCTGATCTTTTAGCCCCAATGTGAAGCTGTCGAGTACTCCAGCCCAAGTTCTCAGAGTTCTCTCTTTTCCATTACCACATGCTGTCACCTTATGTTGAAGGCATGGTCCAAACTCACAAAATGGAGCTATGCTGTAAGGGCCATGGCTGAAACCCCTCCTACTTCCAATATAATAAACCTTATAAATTCCTATTTCTACCTTTCACTACCACCACTCGCAATCTCCTCCCTCTGTACTTACTTGGTTGAGCCACCTTTAGCAGCAGCAACTACAACCAAATGCTTCCTATAACTAAATCAGTTTTTGCATCACTGGAGAGGAATTTTAGAGCACTCTTCTTTGCAGAATTGCTTCACAATTCAGAATTCAGCCACACTAGATGACTTTCGAGCATGACCTGCCTGTTGAATTAGCTGAAATCAGGACTTTGAGGTCACCCCAGAACCTTAATTGTGTTTCATTCAAGCCATTCAAAAGTGAACAAGCTCCTGTGGATCAGATCATTGTCTTGATACATAACAGAATTGCACTTGAGCTTCAGATCATGGACTGATCTCATCAGTCCACTTTTGACTCAGTCTACAGAAAACTACTCTGCTTAAAATAGCTTTGTAACCCTTTCCAGACAATATACTTCAATAACATTCTTTCTCTTCTTTTGATCATGGCATAATGTGCTGCTCGTTCGGATCTTTAAGCCTGTTTCACATCACATCATTGATTGACTAATTGAACTAAGGAGGCAATTACTTTTTCACAAAAGGCCATACAAATGAGTATTTTAAGTCTTTAGTAGTGGTCATACATAAAGAACGGTGAAGCCATAAGCAACAAACACAACTCGTACCCTGATGCAGTGCACATCGTAGTGGGGGACTTCAACCACACTGACTTAAAAACAGTATTCCCTAAGTTCGAGCAGTATATCCAGTGTGCAACGATGGGAAATAACACTCTGGACAAAGTTTACAGCAACGTCAGGAATGCCTATAGCACAACCCCCTTACCACATCTAGGCTTCTCTTACCACATGTCCATGCTGCTGGTTCCTGCATACAGACCCTGCAGGAGGAGAATCCCTCCATCCACAAAGACTGTCAAAACATGGCCTGAAGGAGCACTGCTGCAGCTACAAGCTGGTCTTGAGAGTACAGACTGGACTGTATCCGAGCATGAGGATCTGGAGATGTATACCAATTCTGTGCTTTCCTACATCAACTTTTGTGTAGGAAATGTCACTGTGGACAAATGTTGCCAGATCTACTCCAACCAGAAATCCTGGATGAATAAAGAAGTCCAGGTCCTTCTGAGGCAACGTGACACAGCTTTCAGGTCTGGTGATGAGACACAGTACAGCGCCACCAGAGCTGACCTGAAGAGGGGGATTAGAAAAGCCAAATTGGTATACAAAAGGCAGATAGAGGACCACTTTAGCACCAACAATGCAAGGCAAGTGTGGAAGGGGGTCCAACATCTCACCCATTACAAACCCAGCAACACAGCAAAGGCAGACAATGACCCAATTCTGGCGGAGAGGCTGAACCACTTCTTTGCACGTTTCAACAAAGAAAGATCAGAAACAGCAGCAGTTCCACCATTTGACTGCAGTGGTTATAGCTTCACGGTGGAGGAACATGAGGTGAGGAGAACATTGAAGGCGGTGAACCCCAGGAAGGCTGCTGGACCAGACGGAGTCACTGGATGGGTCCTCAGAAAATGTGCAGACCAGCTGGCTGGAGTTTTTACCAAGATCTTCAACGCATCCATATCACAGTGCTTCATCCCGCCATGTCTGAAATCAGCCACAATCGTGCCGATCCCAAAACAGGCCAGCATCAGCGGCCTAAATGACTTCAGACCAGTCACCCTGACACCAGTCGTCATGAAGTGTTTTGAGAAACTGGTGAGACACCACATCAGGTCTTGCCTTCCAGTTACCCTCGACCCACTTCAGTTTGCATACAAAGCAAACAGATCAACAGAAGATGCCATAGCAACAGCGCTCCATGCCACCATCTCATACCTGGAACTGCAGGGGCACTATGCCAGGCTGCTCTTCGTTGATTTTAGCTCTGCTTTCAACACCATACTCCCAGACAGACTGATTGTCAAACTAATAGACATTGGTCTTCCTTACACCATCTGCAGTTGGATAAGAAACGTGCTCTCAGACCGTGTACAGAGAGTTAGAGTTGGCTCACATCTCTCCACAGCTCTCAGCATTAATACGGGCTCTCCTCAGGGTTGTGTGCTGAGCCCACTCCTCTACACTCTGTACACCTATGACTGTGTCAGCAGCCACTCGGACAACGTCACAATCAAGTTCGCTGATGACACCACTCTAGTCGGACTGATCTCTGATGGCAATGAAACGGCATACAGGGAGGAGGTTCAAAGGCTAGTGGAGTGGTGCTCAGAGAACAACTTGGTCATCAACACCTCTAAGACCAAAGAACTGATTGTAGACTTCAGAAGGAGGAAGTCCAACTTGCAGCCAATCTACATTGATGAACAGTGTGTGGAGAGGGTGTCCAGCTTCAAGCTCCTGGGGGTGTATATGGATGCAGATCTCCAATGGGGTTCTAATGAAGAAGGCCCAGCAGCGTCTGTATTTCCTAAGAACCCTTAAGAAGCTGAATCTGGAAAAGAAACTGTTGACTGTCTTCTACCGCTGCTCCGTTGAGAGCGTTTTGATGTACTGTATCTCTGTGTGGTTCTCCAGTTGTATCATAGCACACAAAAAGGCCATACAAAGGGTCATCAACACGGCACAGAAGGTTATTGGACACTCCCTCCCCTCGCTGGAAGTCCTCTACAGAACTCGCTGTCTCAGGAGGGCTTACACAATCATCAAGGACAGTACACACCCAGGACATAGGATGTTTGAACTGCTGCCCTCAGGCAGAAGTTACAGACACCTCAAAACAAGGACAAACCGTTTGAGGGACAGTTTTTATAACAGGGCCATATCCCTGTTAAACAAAAAATATACAGTTCACCGGTGGGCAGATGTTTCTGTCTGCCTACAGGGATAAGTGCAATGACCCATGCTGCTAAAAACAAAATATAATGTGCAATAATTGATACTGCAAATGTCAATTTCTTCACTGTGTATATAGGAAATCACTTGTGTATATAGGAAAGCTTAGTGTGTAAATAGGAGAGCTTAGTTAATTTATGCTTACGCCTGTATAGTTAACCGTCCCTCTAATCTGTTATTTAATTTGTTTATATTTTAAAACTTTTCTATTGATCAGAAATCCTCTTGTGAACATCTTTGAACAAGCTGGTTTGAAGCACAAGCTGCGATGTACTTGACACATTTACATCCACTAAACTGTGAAGTAGCTTTCCACTACACTCATCTCAGACTCAACCTGTCCTTTAAGGCTCTATTCAAAAAACACCAGACCCATCCACTGGCGAAATGAAGTCACTGCACCATTGATATTCCATCCATCATCCAAACCGAGATCCATTTATACTGATCCTGCTGCTCTAGCTAGCGCTGCCCTGGTAAGGATCTGCCCACCTGGCCAACATTCCTGGCCACATACACTTTCCCTGCCTGCACTTTCCCCGCTCCCCACATGGCATCCACAGCCTTGAGCCTCCCAAGCAGGGAACTTATGATCCAGGCCCACAAAGCTCCACTGTCACTCTTGTCTTTGTCTTCCTGCATGCTAAATTTTCATCTTCTCCTCTTCCCTCATGTTTATTCCCCTCTCCTACCCAGCACACTACGTGGTACTAATGCGTTACAATTATTTGGTGGGACATACTGCCTTCATGTGTTTATTCTTCATTTTGGTTTAGTCATGTATTTGTACATAGTTAATTCACTAGTTTTTAACCTGGGTGTCTGCCTTTTTGTCTGCAGTGTGTCCTGTCTGATCTTTTAGCCCCAATGTGAAGCTGTCGAGTACTCCAGCCCAAGTTCTCAGAGTTCTCTCTTTTCCATTACCACATGCTGTCACCTTATGTTGAAGGCATGGTCCAAACTCACAAAATGGAGCTATGCTGTAAGGGCCATGGCTGAAACCCCTCCTACTTCCAATATAATAAACCTTATAAATTCCTATTTCTACCTTTCACTACCACCACTCGCAATCTCCTCCCTCTGTACTTACTTGGTTGAGCCACCTTTAGCAGCAGCAACTACAACCAAATGCTTCCTATAACTAAATCAGTTTTTGCATCACTGGAGAGGAATTTTAGAGCACTCTTCTTTGCAGAATTGCTTCACAATTCAGAATTCAGCCACACTAGATGACTTTCGAGCATGACCTGCCTGTTGAATTAGCTGAAATCAGGACTTTGAGGTCACCCCAGAACCTTAATTGTGTTTCATTCAAGCCATTCAAAAGTGAACAAGCTCCTGTGGATCAGATCATTGTCTTGATACATAACAGAATTGCACTTGAGCTTCAGATCATGGACTGATCTCATCAGTCCACTTTTGACTCAGTCTACAGAAAACTACTCTGCTTAAAATAGCTTTGTAACCCTTTCCAGACAATATACTTCAATAACATTCTTTCTCTTCTTTTGATCATGGCATAATGTGCTGCTCGTTCGGATCTTTAAGCCTGTTTCACATCACATCATTGATTGACTAATTGAACTAAGGAGGCAATTACTTTTTCACAAAAGGCCATACAAATGAGTATTTTAAGTCTTTAGTAGTGGTCATACATAAAGAACGGTGAAGCCATAAGCAACAAACACAACTCGTACCCTGATGCAGTGCACATCGTAGTGGGGGACTTCAACCACACTGACTTAAAAACAGTATTCCCTAAGTTCGAGCAGTATATCCAGTGTGCAACGATGGGAAATAACACTCTGGACAAAGTTTACAGCAACGTCAGGAATGCCTATAGCACAACCCCCTTACCACATCTAGGCTTCTCTTACCACATGTCCATGCTGCTGGTTCCTGCATACAGACCCTGCAGGAGGAGAATCCCTCCATCCACAAAGACTGTCAAAACATGGCCTGAAGGAGCACTGCTGCAGCTACAAGCTGGTCTTGAGAGTACAGACTGGACTGTATCCGAGCATGAGGATCTGGAGATGTATACCAATTCTGTGCTTTCCTACATCAACTTTTGTGTAGGAAATGTCACTGTGGACAAATGTTGCCAGATCTACTCCAACCAGAAATCCTGGATGAATAAAGAAGTCCAGGTCCTTCTGAGGCAACGTGACACAGCTTTCAGGTCTGGTGATGAGACACAGTACAGCGCCACCAGAGCTGACCTGAAGAGGGGGATTAGAAAAGCCAAATTGGTATACAAAAGGCAGATAGAGGACCACTTTAGCACCAACAATGCAAGGCAAGTGTGGAAGGGGGTCCAACATCTCACCCATTACAAACCCAGCAACACAGCAAAGGCAGACAATGACCCAATTCTGGCGGAGAGGCTGAACCACTTCTTTGCACGTTTCAACAAAGAAAGATCAGAAACAGCAGCAGTTCCACCATTTGACTGCAGTGGTTATAGCTTCACGGTGGAGGAACATGAGGTGAGGAGAACATTGAAGGCGGTGAACCCCAGGAAGGCTGCTGGACCAGACGGAGTCACTGGATGGGTCCTCAGAAAATGTGCAGACCAGCTGGCTGGAGTTTTTACCAAGATCTTCAACGCATCCATATCACAGTGCTTCATCCCGCCATGTCTGAAATCAGCCACAATCGTGCCGATCCCAAAACAGGCCAGCATCAGCGGCCTAAATGACTTCAGACCAGTCACCCTGACACCAGTCGTCATGAAGTGTTTTGAGAAACTGGTGAGACACCACATCAGGTCTTGCCTTCCAGTTACCCTCGACCCACTTCAGTTTGCATACAAAGCAAACAGATCAACAGAAGATGCCATAGCAACAGCGCTCCATGCCACCATCTCATACCTGGAACTGCAGGGGCACTATGCCAGGCTGCTCTTCGTTGATTTTAGCTCTGCTTTCAACACCATACTCCCAGACAGACTGATTGTCAAACTAATAGACATTGGTCTTCCTTACACCATCTGCAGTTGGATAAGAAACGTGCTCTCAGACCGTGTACAGAGAGTTAGAGTTGGCTCACATCTCTCCACAGCTCTCAGCATTAATACGGGCTCTCCTCAGGGTTGTGTGCTGAGCCCACTCCTCTACACTCTGTACACCTATGACTGTGTCAGCAGCCACTCGGACAACGTCACAATCAAGTTCGCTGATGACACCACTCTAGTCGGACTGATCTCTGATGGCAATGAAACGGCATACAGGGAGGAGGTTCAAAGGCTAGTGGAGTGGTGCTCAGAGAACAACTTGGTCATCAACACCTCTAAGACCAAAGAACTGATTGTAGACTTCAGAAGGAGGAAGTCCAACTTGCAGCCAATCTACATTGATGAACAGTGTGTGGAGAGGGTGTCCAGCTTCAAGCTCCTGGGGGTGTATATGGATGCAGATCTCCAATGGGGTTCTAATGAAGAAGGCCCAGCAGCGTCTGTATTTCCTAAGAACCCTTAAGAAGCTGAATCTGGAAAAGAAACTGTTGACTGTCTTCTACCGCTGCTCCGTTGAGAGCGTTTTGATGTACTGTATCTCTGTGTGGTTCTCCAGTTGTATCATAGCACACAAAAAGGCCATACAAAGGGTCATCAACACGGCACAGAAGGTTATTGGACACTCCCTCCCCTCGCTGGAAGTCCTCTACAGAACTCGCTGTCTCAGGAGGGCTTACACAATCATCAAGGACAGTACACACCCAGGACATAGGATGTTTGAACTGCTGCCCTCAGGCAGAAGTTACAGACACCTCAAAACAAGGACAAACCGTTTGAGGGACAGTTTTTATAACAGGGCCATATCCCTGTTAAACAAAAAATATACAGTTCACCGGTGGGCAGATGTTTCTGTCTGCCTACAGGGATAAGTGCAATGACCCATGCTGCTAAAAACAAAATATAATGTGCAATAATTGATACTGCAAATGTCAATTTCTTCACTGTGTATATAGGAAATCACTTGTGTATATAGGAAAGCTTAGTGTGTAAATAGGAGAGCTTAGTTAATTTATGCTTACGCCTGTATAGTTAACCGTCCCTCTAATCTGTTATTTAATTTGTTTATATTTTAAAACTTTTCTATTTCTAACTTTCTATTTCTATTGCACCAAGAGGGGAGGGGGGGCTGTAAATCAATTTCGTTGCGCAAATGTACAAGTACAATGTGTAATGACAATAAAGGTTAATTTAATTTCACTTTCATTTAATTTAATTTAATTTCATTTAATTTCAAACACTCCAAGAAACGTGAATGTCTAAATGGTTCTTCACAAGTGTTCTTTTCTCTGATGGAAAACTTGTTGTATATAGTTCCTTAAAGAACATTTAAGGAACAAAAGTCTTGTACGGCACGAGAGACAGTTCATAATCAAATTGTTAAAGAACCTTTTTGGTACTTTTTGCAAAGAACAGGGTGTTGCATCACCCTTATGCTTTCTTACACTGAATAGGTGCTGACCCATGTCGTCTTTCTCCTTTTTTACTTTGGCCACTCTGAGAGATGCTGTCATTTATGAATACACGCAGGTAGAAATCAATCGAGCCTAGGTACCATGAAACTGACTCTGGCTCCTCAGCAGAATGCAATGTCGCATCCAGACATCCAGCCAGTGGAGGTCTTATTCCTTGCCTACTAGCTCTTACATTTAGGCTGCCCTTCATTTGTTTATTGTGCTCATTTATTTGATTTATTTATTCATCTATATGAGTTTTTATTCAGCATTCAGGCCTTAATTTTAATTTTTCAGACTAAACAACTTTTATTATGAGTAAGTGAGAAATCAAAACATTCACCATAGCATGGCATAAAATAATAATATATTATATCGTCCCCTGCATATCTCCGCAACTCTCACTCCAGGCTAAGTTAATATATTCAACTTCCTGCCTTAGTGGGGGAAACAATCCCTGGCTTAGAGGGTCTTTGTTGTATCTCAATCAGATTCTTATTTTCCTAGTTAGTAGGGCTTCCTACATCTCTGGAATTCTATAGTAACAGAAGCTGTTTAACAGTTTGAGATAAAATTGTGCTTAACTCCTTTTGGCTTTTGCAACCCCTGAGAGATACTGTCAGTCATGATAAGCCTGACGGACGTTAGATGAACCTTGTCACTATGATGCATCATAAACGAAAGAGTACAAAAAGGTGAAGTGCTCAGAAATGCTCATGAACATCTTAGATCTTAGATCTGCTCTTACGTCTGTTAAACTATGAGGCAAATTTCCACTACACTCATTCAAAAACCCAGCCTGTCTTTTGTGATGCTTTCTCTAAATTGAGACAAACACAGAGCTCAGTCTTTAAACCAGCCATTAGGGGTGTACTTCTGGTGCCGGACCCAAGCCCAGATAAATGGTGAGGGTTGCGTCAGGAAGGGCATCCGGCGTAAAACGTGTGCCAAAACTATCATGCGGATCACAAATATGATTGCCATACCGGATTGGTCGAGGCCCGGGTTAACAACGACTGCCTCAGGTGCTGTTGACCAGCAGGGTGCCGGTGGAAATTGGACTACTGTAGGTTGAAGACCATCAAAGAGGAGAGGAGGAAGGCGGGTTAGAAGGCAGCAAGAGAGAAGGAAAGGCAGGAGTGGACAACCACAGGTTGGTTGTCAGTTAGAGGAGAAAGAGGAATTATGGAGTAAGACTTCAATGGACATGTTGGTGAAGGGAACAGAGGGGATGAAGAGGTGCTGGGTAGGTATGGTGTGAAAGACAGAAATGCGGAAGGTCAGATGGTTGTAGATTTTGCAAAGAGAATGGAAATGGCTGTGGTAAACATGTATTTCCAGAAGAGGGAAGAACACAGGGTGACATACAAGAGTGGAGGGAGGTGCACACAGGTGGATTACATCCTTAGCAGGAGATGCCACCTAAAGGAGATTGGAGATTGTAAAGTGGTGCCAGGGGAAAGTGTAGCAAGGAAGCATAGGGTGGTTGACTGTAGAAACAAAGAAGAGGAAGAGAGTGAAGACAGAGCCAAAGATTAGATGGTGGAAGCTGAAGGAGGAGGATGGTTGCAGGCAGTTCAGGGAAAAATTGCAACAGGCCCTTGGGGGCAGTGAGGAGCTACCTGAGGACTGGGAAACTACAGATAAGGTGGTGAGAGAAACTGGCAAAAATGTGTTGGGTGTTTCCTCTGGTCAGAGGAAAGAAGACAAGGAAAGTTGGTGGTGGAATGAGGAAGTCCAGGAGAGTATTCAGAAGAAGAAGGCAGCTAAGAAAAAGTGGGATAACCAGGGAGATGAAGGAAGTAGGCAGGAATACTGTGAGGCTAGTCACATAGCAAAAAGAATGGTGGCAAAGGCAAAGGCTCAGGCCTATGATGAGCTGTATGAGAGGCTGGACAGTAAAGAAGGAGTAAAAGACTTGTATCGCTTGGCTAAACAGAGAGATAGAGCTGGAAAGGATGTAGAGCAGGTTAGGCTGATAAAGGATAGAGAGGGAAATGTACTAGTGAGTGAACAGAGAGTGATGAGTAGATGGAAGGAGTACTTTGAAGAACTAATGAATGAGGAAAACGAGAGAGAGGAGGACAACGAGGGGAGAGTTAGTGGATCAGGAAGTGCAGAGAATTAGTAAGGTGGAAGTGAGGGCAGCTTCAAAAAGGATGAAGAATGGAAAGGCAGTTGGTCCAGATGACATACCTGTGGAGGTATGTAGATGTTTAGGAGAGAAGACAGTGGACTTTTTAACCAGGATGTTTAACAAAATCCTGCAGAGTGAGAAGATGCCTGATGAGTGGAGAAGCAGTGTACTGGTCCCCATTTTAAGAACAAGGGTGATGTGCAGAACTGCAGTAACTACAGAGGTATAAAGTTGATGAGCCACACCATGAAGGTGTGGGAAAGAGTTGTTGAAGCAAGGCTAAGGCGAGAGGTTCAGATCAGTGAGCAGCAGTTTGGTTTCATGACCAGAAAGAGCACCATAGGTGTAATTTTTGCATTGTGTGTTGGTAGAGAAGTACAGAGAAGGTCAGAAGGAGCTACATTGTGTCTTTGTGGATCTAGAGAAGGCATATGATAGGGTGCCAAGAGAGGAACTGTGGTACTGTATGAGGAAGTCAGGTGTAGCTGAAAAGTATGTTAGGGTGGTGGAGGACATGTATGAGGATAGTGAGACAAAGGTGAGGTGTGCAATTGGAGTGACAAATGGTTTCAAGGTGAAGGTAGGGTTACATCAGGGATCAGCTTTGAGCCCTTTCTTGTTTGTAATGGTGATGGAAAGGTTTAGATGAGGTCAGGTTGGAGGCTCCATGGACCATGATGTTTGCAGATGACATTGTAATCTGTGGTGAGACTAGAGAGCAGATGGAAGAGAATCTGGAGAGGTGGAGGTTTGCACTGGACAGGAGAGGAATGAAGGTCAGTAGAGACAAGTCGCAATACATGTGTGTGAATGAGAGGGAGGCAGGTGGAAAGGTGAAGATGCAAGGAGTAGAGGTCGTAATGGTGGATGACTTCAAATATCTTGGGTCAACCATCCAGAGCAATGGACAGTGTAGAAAAGAGGCGAAGAAGAGCAGGCAGGATGGAGTGGGTGGAGATGGGTGTCAGGGCTGATGTGTGACAGAAGGATAGCAGCAAGAGTGAAAGGGAAGGTTTACAAGACAGTAGTGCGTCCTGCTATGATGTATGGTTTGGAGACTGTGGCTCTGTCTAAAAGACAGGAGGCTGAGCTGGAGGTGGCGGAGATGAAGATGCTGAGATTTTCGTTGGGAGTGACAAGGATGGACAAGATTAGAAATGAGCAGATCAGAGGGACAGTGAAGGTGGAGCAGTTTGGAGACAAAGCCAGAGAGGCCAGGTTGAGATGGTTTGGACATGTGTTGAGGAGGAATAGTGGATATATTGGTCAAAGAATGTTGGAGATGGAGCTGCCGGGCAGAAGGAGAAGAGGTAGACCTCAGAGAACGTTTATGGATGTAGTGAAGGTGGACATGGAGATGGTTGGTGTGAAAGTAGAGGAGGCAGTGGATAGGGCAAGATGGAGGCAGATGATCTGCTGTGGCGACCCCTAAAGGGAGCAGCCGAAAGAAGAAGAAGAAGAAGAAGAAGAAGAAGAACTGTAATAGATGAACACATCATTACTCATGACTATCATACCTGTTAGATCCACCATGGTTACGAGCACATCAGAAGCTTCTGGACCAAGTGCTGCAGTGCTGATGATGGCACCACTGTCCACAGTCGACTGTAAACAACTGTTAATATCATCTGTTGCTTCAGCATCTGTTAGAAAAATCACATCATCTCCTTCTACACTTTCATCGTTTTTCTTGAGTATGTGAAATAAACTATGAAAAAAAAAGATTGTTCTGGGTTGTTTACACTATGTTCTAGACTGAACATTAAACAATGTTTTTTTTCTAGATAACAAATAATAAAGTACATTTCGCACACATATTGTCTTACCTCAGAACCTAGTGCAAGACCTTTACACATTTTTGTTGTTCCACCCGTAGTCGTTGGCAAGTTATTAATTAAACTGTGTCTTGAATATTTACCCTCTATTTTAGTCAACGGACTTACAATGTCTGCTTTACTACTAAATTTAACAATGCCCACATATGCTCCATCCTCCACAATCTCAGCGAAACAGCTTGTCGTAGTCGAAGTAGCCTCTGACCCTTTAAAATCAAAGAAGCTAAACAGCCAAATATCAGAAAAAATTGCTTTAATTTACAAAACAAGCTTTTTCAAACTGCTTTTAATCACAGTGAGTAAATCACTACATGCTCTAACAGTTTTGCCACCACAAAGTTGGAAGCACAGAATTGTCCAAAATGTCTCGGTATGTTGAAGCATTATAATTTCCCTTCACTGGGACTAAGGGGCCTTAGGCAACCCCTGAAAAAAGGCAGGTAACGTTCTCCTGGTATTCGCCAAAACCAGACTCATCCATCAGACTGTCATATAGAGAAGCGAAGCTCGTGGACTAGTGATGTGCCACAAAACATGCCACATTCTTACTGTCTCACCTTTTACTTTACATGTCCATGTGTTCTTCGGTTGCCAGCTATTCAACACTTGGATCAATATACTGTATACTCATAAGACGATTTGATTTTATTACCGTCTGCAGTAATGCTGTAAAAAACGCACCCAGTAGCTCTATAATTTCTTTGTGTGACTGCACTTACCAATTTAGCCTAATTCGATGGGACAACAACAAGTCTGGCTTCCTTCAATGGTGAATGAACCATAGAGTGAAACATGCACATGCTGAAAACAGAACTGTTTTATATTGATGCCATAGCATCCCGGCATGCTTGAAATACTAGCTAAAACAGTGTTCCAACTGTAAAATGCTTCCTTTAACTTTCAGTTAAAACCTTAGGACATAGCATCAGACATTTTGTTGATGTTGCTGTACGCTGTAAGGTGTCTGTCCACACCAGCCGGTCTCAACAATCCACGTAAGACTGGAGTCATAAATTGCAGAGGTAAAAGGCCCAAAAACCATATTAAAGAACCTCATCACCTTTTCCTTTAACAACTAGGCCTAGGCTCACCAGTACTGCTATAGGGCTGCAGCTGAATACTACTAGCAAGCAGTTGGCTACTTCACTTCTAAAAATGCAGTATTAGCACTGCCTGTTAATCAGTTACAGTTAAAACTCAGAAAATAAAACAAAAAATCTAAAATAAAAAATTAAGTAAAACATGTAAAAATACAAAAAACCCATAAATAAAATAAAATAGAGCACTAGACTGTAGCTTCCTATTTCTGGCCAGATTATTAGAAACATCTACTTTGTAGGTCAGGGGTGCAAAAATAAGCGATTTCATTGTTAGTATTTTTTATTGCTAATCAGTTAATGAGTTGAATTTGTTTAACTCAACTCGCTGTTCAACAGCAGTGTTGCTGCAGGTGGTATGTAGATGTTCCTTTCCGGCACCTAACTGTAGCGCATCTGTTACCATGCCATTTCTTTTTTGGCTATCCTTTAGTCTTTAATTAATGACCAATTTCTGACCACACAACAACTCTTGGCAAGATATTTTTAATGATATAATATTTGTTTATAATTCACTCCTCTATATTATAAATTATCCATCCATCCATCCATTTTCTAAGCCACTTCTCTGTCAGGGTCGCGGGGGGTGCTGGAGCCTATCCCAGCAGTCTTCAGGTGGAAGGCAGGATACACCCTGGATGGGTCGCCAGTCCATCACAGGGCAGACAGACAGACACAGACAGTCACTCACACCCAGGGGCAATTTAGCACATCCAATCTACCTGACCGCATGTCTTTGGACTGTGGGAGGAAACCGGAGAACCCGGAGGAAACCCACACAGACACGGGGAGAACACGCAAACTCCACACAGAGAGGACCCTGGTCGCCCGGCCAGGGAATTGAACCCAGGCCCTCCTCGCTGTGAGGCGACAGTGCTACCCACCATGCCACCGTGCCGCCATTATAAATTATATTATTTTAAATTTCTCCTGTTTGGTAAAATCTGTTGCATTCTAACATACCTGCATACTTCCAGAGACATCAAGGATGAGGCAGATGACCCGATGTTGCCTCTGGATCATGCTGAATGTTAGGGGGTGGTGGTGGGAATTGTAGAGGTGTTAAAGTCTGAAGGTCGTCTTTGTCTACAGAGTCTTGAAAAATCACTGCATGTGTAGCTTTGTTGTCACATTTCTGGTTCTACATGTTTTTGGTTTCAGCATTATGTTCCCCTGTTTGACAAAATGTTGTCACCTACAGAAAGAATTACTGTGTTAGGCTGTGCTTTCATGAGCTTCAACGAGAAATAAGTGATTTATATTTTTCAGTGTGGTCTTTGACAAGCATGAGAAGCTGCTCAATGACTCCTGCTACTCACGAGCACTGTAAAGGTCTTAGGGCAGTGTTCTATTTTAGAAAGAAAAGCTATAAAGCTATAACCGTGTCACCTCTGTTTATACGTTCAACTTACAGAGTTTAAGCTTTGCATGTACATGTCTGTCTGCTCTCTGTCTGGAAACAACTGACATTCCTTTGTGGGTAACCCAGTTTCATCACAGAGGCAATACAGATATTTTCCATTGATCACTTTGTATCTCTGGCCAGTTATCTCCCCATCGCATCTGCAATAAACACATATGCATAAATCTATCTTAAAATTTTATGCATGTTCAAAAAATTGAGATATTATATCTATGCAAGCTGACCTTGTTTCCTGGACATGGTGGTCAGACATGTAGAATGACTCTCATTATATTCATCAAATACCACCCATCTGAGGTGAGCCCATTCATGAACAAAAATCCTGCCTGAAAATAAAATGAAATTGTAAGGACAGAAGAGACCACATGTCCGATTACGTGCTTGAAAACGTTTGTGCAAAACGTGTTACATCTTGATCACAGATGTCAAATATAATTACATTTTAAAACACAAAAGTCTTTGAAATTCTTTTAAATTGTGTCTGTTATCTTTTGATGCTACAAAGATTACATTTAGCACCTTCCTCTAGGCCCATATGCATTAAGAAGGTCGTCATTTAAGAGGAAGTTTGGGGTGAAGTGAATGTACTCGCTCTCCTCTCCACAACCCTTTATCTGTTTATTCATCACCATGTGCTGGGTGTGGGTAGTCAATGATAAGTTAGCCTGTAATGGGATTACACAAGATTTTATGAATGTTCATATATAACAACACAATAATTTCTCAAAGAAATAATATTATTACTCCTATGCAGTATATTATCTCCACTATATCAAAAGTGACTACATTTGGTCCCTTATCATAAGTTTCCTTTCTTGTTCGCACATACGTTCCGCTCCAATTGGGTGGTACAAGTATTTTCACCTCCTTGAAGAACAACAGTTTGTCTAAAGCTTGAAACAGATATTCTGAAGCACTGGTAATCATTTCCTGTTTTTAACAAAAAAAAATAGTGAAGCCTTATAGTGTCGGTATCAGAACTGAAAATACAGTGGGAAAAAAAGTATTTAGTCAGCCACTGATTGTGAAAGTTCTCCTACTTAGAAAAATGAGAGAGGCCTGTAATTTCCATCATAGTTACACTTCAACTATGAAAGACAAAATGAGGAAAAAAAATCCAGGAAATCACATTGTAGGATTTTTAGAAGAAGAAGTGGTACTTTTTTAATCCCACAACTGGGGAAATTCCACCTCCGCATTTAACCCATCTGTGAAGTGAAACACCACATACACACTAGTGAGCACACACACACTAGGGGGCAGTGAGCACACTTGCTCGGAGCGGTGGGCAACCCTATCCACAGCGCCCGGGGAGCAATTGGGCGTTAGGTGTCTTGCTCAAGGACACCTGAGTCATGGACTGTTGGTGCTGGAGATCGACCCGGCGACCATCTGGTCACAGGGCCGGTTCCCTACCCTCCAGCCCACAACTGTCCCAAAGAATTTATTAAAGAATTCATTATTAAAGAATTTATTTGAAAATAATGGTGGAAAATAAGTATTTGGTCACCTACAAACAAGCAAGATTTCTGGCTGTCACAGACCTGTAACGTCTTTAAGAGGCTCTTCTGTCCTCCACTCACACTCCAAACTCCACTATGGTGAAGACCAAAGAGCTGTCGAAGGACACCAGAAACAAGATTGTAGACCTGCACCAGGCTGGGAAGACTGAATCTGCAATAGGCAAGCAACTTGGTGTGAAGAAATCTACTGTGGGAGCAATAATCGGAAAAAGGAAGACCTACAAGACCACTGCTAATCTCCCTCGATCAGGGGCTACACGCAAGATCTCAGCCCGTGGGGTCAAAATGATCACAAGAATGGTGAGCAGAAATCCCAGAACCACACGGGGGGACCTAGTGAATGACCTGCAGAAAGCTGGGACCAACGTTACAAAGGCTACTGTCAGTAAGAGACTACGCCGCCAGGGACTCAGATCTTGCAGTGCCAGGCGTGTCCCCCTGCTTAAGCCAGTACATATCCGGGCGCGTCTGAAGTTTGCTAGAGAGCATTTGGATGTTCCGGAAGAGTATTGGGAGAATGTCATGTGGTCAGATGAAACCAAAGTAGAACTGTTTGGTACAAACACAACTCGTCGTGTTTGGAGGAGAGTGAATGCTGAGTTGCATCCAAAGAACACCATACCAACTGTGAAGCCTGGGGGTGGCAACATCATGCTTTGGGGCTGTTTCTCTGCAAAGGGACCAGGACGACTGGTCCGTGTACATGAAAGAATGAATGGGGCCATGAATTGTGAGATTTTGAGTGCGAACCTCCTTCCATCAGCAAGGGCATTGAAGATGAAACGTGGCTGGGTCTTTCAGCATGACAACAATCCCAAGCACACTGCCAGGGCAACAAAGGAGTGGCTTCATAAGAAGCATTTCAAGGTCCTGGAGTGGCCTAGCCAGTCTCCAGATCTCAACCCCATAGAAAACCTTTGGAGGGAGTTGAAAGTCCGTGTTGCCCAGTGACAGCCCCAAAACATCACTGCTCTAGAGGAGATCTGCAGGAGAAATGGGCCAACATACCAGCAACGGTGTGTGCCAACCTTGTAAAGACTTACAGAAAACGTTTGACCTCTGTCATTGCCAACAAAGGATATATAACAAAGTATTGAGATGAACTTTTGTTATTGATCAAATACTTATTTTCCACCATTATTTACAAATAAATTCTTTAAAAATCAGACAATGTGATTTTTCTAAAAAATGTTTTCCTCATTTTGTCTCTCATAGTTGAGGTCTACCTATGATGTCAATTACAGGCCACTCTCATCTTTTTAAGTGGGAGAACTTGCACAATTGGGGACTGACTAAATACTTTTTTCCCCACTGTAAATCAATTCAATGAGTGAAAAAAAATTTAAATAAATAAGCAATGCAAAGAACTGTTGAATCTGCAAAAGTATTACTGGACATTTTGGAAAAAAGGATTGAAAATTATTGAAGAGGTCTTATTAATACATTGAACACACATTTGCACACATTACAGTTGCTTGTTTTGAGCACTCCCCCGTGTAACTATCATATCCTTTGTGCTGCATTTTTACATTGTAACAAATTTGCACCACTTCAGCACCCAGCTATGTTCTAATCTAAGCACCATGTATAAACATAACAACATGTATAAACGGAAGCTTCAAAAACACCTGAGGTCCATGATTCCTCCCACCCATCCACAAACTCACACACACACAACCAAGATTACATTAATATCTCTTGGTTACTTTAAGTGCAGAGAAATAGTAAATGGTAAACTAGATGTGCATTTCCTGAAGGAACTGCCAGTGTGTGTGTGGGTGTTTCTGTGTAGGTGAACAACACCTCCTTAGGTGTGTGTCTGTGTAGTGTGTGTGTGTGTGAGAGGGAGAGATGAATGTGTTGGGGGGGGGTCATTCAAATGAACTGTCACTCTGTTATTATGCAGCTCTTAGTGGAGAAGCCTTGTTTGAGTCCGATTTGCACCCTCTGAACAAACAGTCATAACTCGGGAAATTAACTCAGGTTTTTCATTTTTAAACTTAATTTTATTCTAAACTACCAATCCGATTGACTCCAAAAATACATAGCACAAGTCACAGCGTCGAGACCTTCGAAGCGCAGTTTGAACAGAGTCTGTATGTTAAGCGGTTCAGGCTGTATTAATTGCAGAAAAGTGTGGAAGAAGAATAAGAAGTATGAGTGATAACAATAGAGTGCTTTTTCGAGCTACTGGCTGTGCTTGTTTTTGTAGTGCTAGTAAAGACATTGTACATTTGTTATATTTATGAAGTGAACCAACCATATAAGCAAATATAGCAAACAACCCCAAAAAGGTTTAAATTTGTATAGGAAGTACTTTAATAGTATATCTAAAGTATTTGCCTTATTATGCATAATTATATGCAATAGTCTGGGTACCCCGATCAAATTAAGTATTGTTAATTTTCAAAAGGTAAAAAAGTTCACATTCTTTTGAAGAAGCACCTTTCTATGCCAAATTCAACATACTGTAAAAATAAAACATAAAATATAGCCTGTACAAAAGTTTTGGTACATTTTGCATTTAGGTTTTTCCCAATGTGCTAAACGCAGCACATAAATAAAATTGTACATTCACATTTACAGAATAATTCCATGTTTAAGTTTGTTTCTGTAGATGCTGCGTTAACTTATTTTTAGAGTAAAGCTTTAATGTCGGTCAAGTTCAATAGGCTACATGACAATTACGTTAGACTTCCATGACAGCTGACAAACCTACATAAACATTTATGAAGGCATATTCCAAAAAGCAGCAGCTGCCTTTAAGGCTGCTTACATCAAGTTCAGTGTCAAGTTGACTCCAATCTCAGGTGACAAAGGACTCCACCATACCGCGGTGGAATGATACACAGCTCAATTGTGAGGCGGTCACAGGAGTGGGTATATTGTGGTTTTTACAACAGCTTTGAACATGGCTCAGGCCAATCAGATTTTAGGGTCTGAACAAGTGGTTTTATAAAAATACTTACTGCATCCCTCCTCTTTGAAAGCATATGATTATCTAAATGTTTGCTAAAGACCAGCAGCGAGTTTGCTGAACTTTACCCTCCTCTGAAGACTGGCAGGGTCACCCACAGTGCACCACTAGTAGCCTGTTAATGAAATAATGTTTTTTATTTGGGGGGCTGTCACATTTCGTAGGGGAAGATTTTAACCACTACCCTTGTAACTCAGTTCCAAGGGGCAAGGTGACACTCGAAAACAAGGGGTAGGAGTCGAAATAAGAAATGGGATTGGGCCAAAGTCCGAGTCATTGGTGTTCAAGCCCTTTGACTTTGTCAATTGGAGTCTCAAGTCACCAAATTTGTACGACTCTTGTCCATACCTCTGGAATATAGCAGCAATTTTTGTAACCGTGTTAATGTTTAAAAAGGAAAGCAGAATCTTGAAGATGCTGGATGAATTCCTATGCACCCTGTGGTCAGCTGGGGAATGAGAAGCTGACTTTAGCTGGAGTGCTTGTAAATGCAAGTCCAGTCATCTCCGCATTATCGATGTTCGTCTTAAATCTTTCTCTTTGCTCTTAACATAAGAGCACCGTATTCCATACACTACTTCATTATTTTCCGTGTTTAGTGGATGGTACTGGAGTACTCGAAGTCACAGAGGCTATAATGATTGACTGAGCTATGGAATAATTGCCCAGCAACCAAAATGCATTTTGATTGGTTAATTTTGGACCAATCGTTTTAAAGAAAACCGAAAAAAACTGTCCTTTGTCTAATAAGACTGGAGCGTCAGTATTCCGAACACTTCTTGGCAAACAAGCAACGGTACTTCACACACCACATCTTCTCCACACGTGGTGATGTTTCTTTGCCTCCGGTAAGTAAAATTACAGTTTTATGCTACTTTTATGTGTTGTACAATAAAATTACATCTTGTCCTTTAGGGAAAAAGTTGTACTTTTTTTTCCCTTCAGTTTAGTTAATAAGATATAAGTGCACATGTCATGCATGTTCAGATTACCTCAGCTAGCTTCATGCGCTCAGGGAGTGACATTTATTATAAACACATATCAAATATTAATAACAATTGCCAGTAAACATAGATCACTTGTAATTAAAGTTTTAAATGTTAAAATATTTCCATAAACATTATTCATAAACATTAACTTAAAAACAAACAAACAGTATGACTTAACTGGGCTTAAAACTTTTTGCAACAACATGAATTTAACTTGTATTAAGATTGAAATGTTATAAACCTATGTTGAAAATCAATGAATAATCAGCATTTCTATTTCATTCATTTCATTGTGTGTGGCCTCCACGTGCCTGTATGACCTCCCTACAACGCCTGGGCATGCTCCTGATAAGGTGGCGGATGGTCTCCTGAGGGATCTCCTCCCAGACCTGGACTAAAGCATCCGCCAACTCCTGGACAGTGTGTGGTGTAACGTGGCGTTGGTGGATGGAGCGAGACATGATGTCCCAGATGTGCTCAATCGGATTCAGGTCTGGGGAACGGGCGGGCCAGTCCATAGCTTCAATGCCTTCATCTTGCAGGAACTGCTGACACACTCCAGCCACATGAGGTCTAGCATTGTCCTGCATTAGGAGGAACCCAGAGCCAACCGCACCAGCATATGGTCTCACAAGGGGTCTGAGGATCTCATCTCGGTACCTAATGGCAGTCAGGCTACCTCTGGCGAGCACATGGAGGGCTGTGCGGCCCTCCAAAGAAATGCCACCCCACACCATTACTGACCCACTGCCAAACCGGTCATGCTGAAGGATGTTGCAAGCAGCAGGTCGCTCTCCATGGCGTCTCCAGACTCTGTCACATCTGTCACATGTGCTCAGTGTGAACCTGCTTTCATCTGTGAAGAGCACAGGGCGCCAGTGGCGAATTTGCCAATCCTGGTGTTTGTTCTCTGGCAAATGCCAAGCGTCCTGCACGGTGTTGGGCTGCGAGCACAACCCCCATCTGTGGACGTCGGGCCCTCATACCATCCTCATGGAGTCGATTTCTAACCGTTTGTGCAGACACATGCACATTTGTGGCCTGCTGGAGGTCATTTTGCAGGCCTCTGGCAGTGCCCCTCCTGTTCCTCCTTGCACAAAGGCGCAGGTAGCGGTCCTGCTGCTGGGTTGTTGCCCTCCTGCGGCCTCCTCCACGTCTCCTGGTGTACTGGCCTGTCTCCTGGTAGCGCCTCCAGCCTCTGGACATTACGCTGACAGACACAGCAAACCTTCTTGCCACAGCTCGCATTGATGTGCCATCCTGGATGAGCTGCACTACCTGAGCCACTTGTGTGGGTTGTAGAGTCCGTCTCATGCTACCACGAGTGTGAAGCACCACCAACATTCAAAAGTGACCAAAACATCAGCCAGAAAGCAGAAAGGTACAGAGAAGTGGTCTGTGGTCCCCACCTGCAGAACCACTCCTTTATTGTGTGTGTGTTGCTAATTGCCAATAATTTCCACCAGTTGTCGATTCCATTTGCACAACAGCTGTGAAATTGATTGTCAATCAGTGTTGCTTCCTAAGTGGACAGTTTGACTTCACAGAAGTTTGATTTACTTGGAGTTATATTGTGTTGTTTAAGTGTTCCCTTTATTTTTTTGAGCAGTGTACATTTCATACCCATTATTGGTGCTAACCTGACTTAATGTTTGAAATTAGGAATGTCTATCATTGGAATACACATTTGAATACCTCGATTTGATTTATGATCTCTTCATTTTGAGGCACAGCTGGGTTGATGGCTATGAGAATGTCACAGTGTATCCATTTCCATCCAGTTTGATTCCTGTAATTGGTCTCAGTGCATTGAGGAGCAGCAGCACTACAGCAAACGCTTTGGCCATGACAGCAACACTAAGACAAGAAGCCCAGAGTGTAACTCTAATGTCTAAAGTGTCACCACCCCGGTGAGTCAGAAGGAGGAAATCACCTGCTTTATTTAATATACCATCACTAATATTCCTCTGCTTTAAGCGTGGACGGTCTGGGGACAGACGGAACTTGATCCGTGTTGTATTGTTTGATATGCTGGTGGGGTACTACGTGATCTTGCACAAAAATAAATTTGTATAATTGTGGGTAGTTTCATGTTACATGATACATGATACGATTCTGACTGGATGTTTTAATAAAATCAGTGAATTAACATGCACAGGAACCTTCTAGAGAAAAAGAAAAACCTTCTTGATTAAGGTTTGCAGTGAGTGCTTTTAAAGGTCTGAACTGAAATTTAAGGAGTGCATAGTAAACAAGAATAAACAAGGCCAGTGAGGAGGGAGGCAGGTAGCTCACTTTAGGCTGAAGAGCTCTATAAGGCCTATATAAGTTTATTTAGGTTCCTTTATATAAATACGCAATACATTTGAAACAAAGAAGTAAATATGTAAGACAAATGGTGAAATGTTTGATGTAAGATGTAATTGCAAAGATGTTTAGCTGTCAGACAAACAAACATTCAGTTTTATCTGTAATGTACACTAAACATTTGCTATAATGCATAGCTGTGCAGTTCAGTCAAGATACATATCACTGCTGTCGGAACAAAACCAGTCCCCAGTTTTTTAGTTGTTGGCATAATGAAAATGCCTGTTACCCTTTATTATGTGCACATTTCATGATGCATGGACCAAAAGAAACGACCCAAAATAACTTGGAAAAATGTCTGTTTCCATTGACTTACATTAAAAGTATGTTTTTTCCTTCTCCTGTAAAGTTACCATTTCGGAGATACGAGGTTTTTAAGACAACAGTGATATATAGATATAGCATTCATTCTATAAAATGTAATGCACTAAACGTGTGTGAATGTGATATCTACAGTGTTTTTGCCTTCTTGCTGTTATATCAAAATGTTGCAAACGTTTTATATATATATAACTATTTGATAACATCTGTTGCATGATGTGATAGCATATTAGTATTAATGGACTAATAGGACTGGTTAAATAATAAATATATTGACTAAAGATTAGTATAGTATAAAGTATTATTCAAAGACTGAATGTTATGTAGAATAAAGCTTAAAAGTTAGGAATGTTTTTTCTTTGCCAATATTTATTACATTTAGCAGACACTCTTATGCAAAGTGATTTATAATTTGAGCATTTCACACAGGTAAGCAGAGGTAGTGTTAGGGGTCTTGCCCAAGGACTTTCATTGGTATAGTGTAGGGTGCTTACCGGGGCAGGGATTGAACCCCAGTCTACAGTGTAGAAAGCAAAGGCGTTACCCACTACACCAACCATTACTTGTGTTGGCCTTTTAAGTGCCTTTGCCTTTTCTGTATTTATCGAATGGGAGGATTGCAGGTTTTCATTTTAATGAAACGAAGAGACTGAAGACAGAACGAAGGAAAAAAGAATAAATAAATAAAAGCCAAACTATCTTCTACATATATATCAATATTCATTCATAAAATTCACATCAATAAGTCACAGAAAGCAGGGCCATGGCCACCTTGTGTACCGTGTGCTCTGGTGGACACTGATGAGATCACCACCACAGCACCACACCACAAGCAGGACTTAGTGGACCGTTAAGACTAGTAAAGTGAATACTGTCCATGTGATGCAGAACGGATGTCAGTGAAGTGCAGTCCTTCAGGGGATCGCTTGGGCTTCTGCAAGATGTTAATGCACAAGAAACAGAACAGAAGCTGTGTTTATTGTTGCTGAAACACCCTCAACCATCAATGGGAAGGGTGCTTATTGCATACTCACTTCTCCCAGCAGATCTCCCTGTCCCTCTACTCAACACACAGACAAACCCTTGACTAAGCTCCCCTGTAAGGAAATCTGTTAAAGTACAGCCTGAGGAAGCTGACCAGGTGCTACAGGGGTTTGGGAGTACTGTCTGGAAAGGGTTTAGGGTTTAGTACAGGAATGCACTTTTCATTTGGAGGAATATGCTTTGGGGCACCCAGTTACACTAGTACTGGCAATAATTACAGACAAAACTATGACAGACAGACTGTGAAAACATATACAGAGGACAATGATACACTTTAAAAGCCAAGCGGTCCATAAACACTGTGTGGTAATAGACGTTATATAATGGTTTTGTACTTAAGTAAGATATGGTGCAAATAATAGCTTTTTGCAGATGTCAGTGAGCACAGAATAATAAACAAAACAATATGATTAAAAAATAAAAAAACCCTATTTGTGATATAAGTAGTGATAAAATTTACAATGTCTTTTTTTTTTGACGCAAACAAAATTGTGAAGTAGACAAACCAACACGCACATTCTATTTAAATAATCCTTCTTAACAGAGCCTTTCACCAGAAAGCAAAAGTGGCTTTTTAGCACCATCTTGTGGACTAAGAAAACAGAATTTTGTATCCTATCCAGTCCGTCTAACAATGAACTTAAAGGGGCATTCCACCATCCATCCATCCATCCATCCATCCATCCATCCATCCATCCATCCATCCATCCATCCATCCATCAATCCATCCAACTTCCAACAAAAACATTGAGCTTAATTAAATGGTTAAGATGTAACCAAAGTCCAAGTGGATTGATTTGAAATGCTCTGTTCTAGAGAAACAATACAGATGGTGATAGGAACCAGACGTCTGAAGTGTTTAAGGCCTCTAAAAGCACCCTCATAAAAACTTCTTACATAAAATAGTTATAAATATGCTGCCTGAAGCCAGAGACATTGTTTTACCTGTGAGATAAGATTTTGTCGTATGCTGTATGTATTTTTTCTCCCCTGTTGCTAATGCTATAATGCAGTATTCTTTAAGAGCTGGTGTATCATTTCTTTTGACTGTAAGGCCTGATGCATGCTATTCAAGTTTATTTGTATATCTGTATTTTTACAACGATGTTGCCACAAAGCAGCTTTACAGAAGTTTGAAAACACACAGTTACAGCATATAATCCCCCAGTGAGCAAGTCAGAGGCGATGGTGGCAAGAAAAACTCCCTCAGACTGGAGGAAGAAACCTTGGGAGGAACCAAGACTCACAAGGGGAGACCCATCCTCCTCTGGTCAAACAGTATTTACAATTTAATAAGCTAAATACCAAATAGGCTAATAGGATCTCTGTTTGAAGTTTGGATGGTAAAGCTTTAGAAACTGCACTGGTAGAGGCGGTCTCTGACTGAGGCAGTCTCTGACTGAGGCAGTCTTTATGAAAAGTGGGAGAGCTGAAACAGTCTTATTCTCAATGCTGGTACATCTGGATGGCACAGTGATGTAACTGAAGGTGATGTATAAAGACGTATAAAGGTGATGTAACTTTATACGTCAATAAGAGAATTTTATAGTCAATGCGGAATTTGAAAGGAAGCCAGTGTAACGCTGATAAAACTGGGCTGATTTCCTGGTTTTAGTGAGAACTCCAGCTGCAGCTTTCTGAACGTATTGAAGTTTATTTAGGTTCCTGCTGGAGCATCCTGACAACAATGCATTACAGTCTAGCCTTGAAGTTGTAAAGGCATGTACCAATTTTTCAGCATCATGTAGAGATAACGCATTTCTTAACTTTGCAATGTTTCGGAGCTGAAGAAACGCTGTCCTTGTAATATTACCTATGTGTTAATTAAACGTCAGGTCTGAATCAACTGTAAACACAAAGACTTTTAGCTACTGAACCAGGTATTACAGAGAAGTCAGCAAGATTTAACATAAAATCTGAACATTTATTCCGAGCAGCCCTTGGATCAAGAAGTAAAACTTCTGCAGCATCCAGTGTCTTATATCTTTTACACAAGCTTCTCTTTTATTTAATCTGGATTTATCATCTGGTTAATGGGGGGAGGCCTGAAGAAAGCGCTTCGCCTGGCATCCCAGTCCAGGTGTCTCAGTCCGCAGGGTGTTATGGCGATAACACAGCAAATTGGCGTGGAGGCAGCCTTGATTGGGACCCAGGCAGAGTCAACAATCAGCAGGAATCCGGGGAAGTGGGGGAAGGGATAAAAGAGCGTCTTGCTGCAGTGATCTTCTGGAGGAATGCAATGTTCCAGCAGTGGCCTTGGACAAGCAAGACGGAAGCAGATTAAGAAAAAGGGTTACAGGCTTCGGGCAAGTAGTTGCATTTTCACGACAACTCGCCAAGTCCATTTTGGTCACCCAAACGATCCATTTTCCTTTGCAAAGCTACCAGCTTCTCCACGATGTTATCCAGGGTGCGACTTACGGTCACAGTCTGAGTTTTCACAGCTCTGCCCACCACGTCAATCATGTCGGGCAGTTTTAAGGGCCGTGGACAGCTGTCCTCATTCCTCGAATTTTGTGATACAACAGGGCAATGCTTAATCCAATCAGCAAAACACCTGTAATCATGGTTCCGAATAGGTAGAAGTCCTCAATATCCTCCATGGAAAGAGCCGCCAGGCACATGTTTGAAGAACAGCGTAGAGCGAGTCTCTTAGCAACGGCAACATGTATAACGTGAATAACAGAGGACCTGAAACAGAACCTTGTGGAACCCCATATTTAACTTTTGTATAATTAGATGATACATTATTTGTGTGTACTGAAACCGGTCAGTGAGGTAGGATGTGAACAAGGATAACGCTATTCCTATAATTCCAACCATGTTTTGTAGTCTGGCTAAGAGAATAGAATGATCTATAGTGTCAAAAACTGCACTTAGATGGAGGAGTACCAGCAGAGATATGTGGCCTTGATCAGAGGCAAGGAGATCATTTGTTATCTTAACTAGAGCCGCCTCTGTGCTACGGTGGTGTAACGCAGAGCGATGAGGCGGACACATGTGCGGAGGTAAGCGACTTTTATTAAGGGCAAATCCAGGATCGTGGTCAAAATGGTCCAGGTTCATATAACCAATATGGACAGATCGGGGAACAGACATGACATAAACCAGAATCAACATGGCAAACAGAGACAAGGACATCAAACAAAGACAGGTAAACACAAGAGGCAAACACAGGGCTTAAATGCACAGGGATAACGAGAGTCAGGTGAAAACAATCAGGGGAGGAGTTACCAAACAAGGGGCAGGACTTCAACCAAAACACAATGCACCTGGACCAGACTGGGAAGGGCCAATCATGACAGGTGGGGCCTAAAACCAGATTGGAATTTTTCATATATGTTGTTCTAATGTAGATAGAAACAGAGTTGCTGGGCTACAGCTTTTCTTCAAATCTGAGAAATAAATGATAAGTTGAAAATAAGTCTATAGCTTGACAATTCGCTGGGGTCAAGATTTGGCTTCTTTATCAAAGGTTTAATCACTGCTAGTTTGAACGATTTGTGTACATGACCTAGGCTAAGAGAAGAATGAATTATTGGTAAAATGGGTTTAATTATAGCTGGTACTCTACCAAGCCTTTATGTCCTCCTCTTTCAGTTGGTGCTTGTTGTGGAGATGTTGCTTCAGTTTCCTCTTCAAGAAGTGAAACGTCTGCTCAACTGGGTTTAAATAATGAGAACGACTTATCCATCCAATGACTGTCCACCTTTTCTTGAACTCCTGAATCTGTACGCCAGGCTGTAGATTCAGGTCACTGTTTTGGGGGATTTTTAACTTCAGCACAAGATATTTATGTATTCAAAATTCACGGCTGCTACACTTTAAAAAAGATGGATATTAAAGGCTTCTTTCGTAAAAACAAACAAACAAACAAAAACAGCCATTTGCACTGTGAAAATGTTCTTTACATTGATGAAGAATATGCTGTGGATGGTGTGGAGACCCTTTTTGAAAAGGGTTCTATACAACACCAGAAATTGTTCTTCCACTGTTACGATGTCAAGCTGGTAACAACAGAACCACAACAGAACAACCAGGTTGTTGTTTGTTTTTTTTTACTAAAGTTCCCTTGAAGAACCATTTTTAAGTAAGTACCATCATCCATGACATCAAGACCAGCAAGCCATTTCCAGAAGCAGCCATGCTCAAACCAATGGCGTTCTAAGAGTAATTTTCAATCTGTTTCTCCAGATTTTTCCTTTCCTCCTTGTTTTAATAAAGATTCATCTTTACCTCATCTGCCCAGAGAACTGCAGCCAGAGCCCTCTGCTGAGAGGTTCTGGATACAGTTTTCTATGAGATGTTCAAGGATGAGGCCCAAAATTTCTGAAGCAATGTTCTCTGCACTGCTTACAATTCCATATGCCATACACAGTTTTTGGAAGGTCTAATTGTTCTTCAACGGTTCTGATTGGTGTTTGGTACGTAGCAAAGCTTGCAGATGAGTTCAACTTTGAGGGAATCAGGTTTTATTATGTTTTTAGATCATTATCACATTGGAAAGTCTGATGCTGCCCAAGGCCAAGAGTTGCTGCAGACTGTCTGATGTTTTCCTGGTCGCTTTATAGCTTTTCCCATCTTTTGAGCAGCCACAACGAGCAACCAGAGGTCCTGACTAAGCTCTTTGGTTTTAGCCATGATTTTCTGCTGACTGGTAACTGTCTAGAGAACTACTGCATCAACTGTTTTCAATGTATAGCTGATTAAAAGGCTCTAGAACATCTGATAAACATCTGATAAACAAAGATCTGTTGAAATGATACAGAAGCTCGTTTTTTGTCTCAAACATTTACATTTCAAACAGTATGAATAAATTTGGTATCATTTCTCTACATCTCTAACACAATGTCTTACTGTCTTATCATTTCCAGGCAGAAGGTTTACTACTGCTCAAATTACCATTTACTATAAATCCAAATCTGCCATGAGTATGAATCCTTTTCAGATGAACAGGATATTTAAGTGTTTTTCTTTTTTTCCAAAAAGTGTTTCCTGTTCTTTCCTAGGTTCAGAAAACAGGTTGAAATCTTCTAAAATCAGATAAATGCAGCACACAGAAAACAAATGCTGGAATATGCCATTAAAGGGCTTCTGAGTCATTTCACATTATGGAGGACATGTCAGAATTTTAAACCTTAATAATGACAGTTTTATGGATGTTAAACATGCTGGAAGTAGTTCTTTCATAAAACTGAAGCAAAATGTAGAAGATGAGTACTTTAATGATTTGTTCTTGTACAGTAAATGTTTCACTGCAGTAAGACAGAAAACACACAGTTAATATGAGGCCTTTAAAACAAAACCTAAAGAAGTGACTACAATTCTGCACCATCTGTCTGAAAGTCCACTGGCTCAGCGCAGAGGCAGCCCATTTCACTTTGTGTCCCCATTTATTTTGACCCGTTTTCTCTGGTTCGTCACTTGTTCTCAGGGTATTAGGTCTCTTGAGCAGCACTGTTGCTCCCTGTTATCCCAATAAATGAGGTCTCATATTGCTGTATAGATTCGATGTACGATGCAGTTTCAGGCTTAACCGTCCCATAATTAAGTCCTGCTGGTGTGAATGGGCTGAACTGCTTGGTTTGTTGAAGTTTTGCAATGAAAAATTTCTGAAATGGAGTTTTGTAAATAAGAAGGATGCAGTTTTCACAGAATGCCTGCTTTATAACTACAGTTTGTGCTGGATGATCACCACATGCCAAGTATTGTGCAAATGTTCTGAGAGGTTTTCACATATGACGTCACGGTGCCATGATCACAGCCCCTTTTACAAACACC
Organism: Pygocentrus nattereri; assembly: GCF_015220715.1. NCBI lineage: Eukaryota > Metazoa > Chordata > Actinopteri > Characiformes > Serrasalmidae > Pygocentrus > Pygocentrus nattereri. The sequence goes on from NC_051227.1 coordinate 11,356,475, forward strand.
CGCTAACAGACTTCAAGATGACGCTGATTATTGTGACGCCACCGAACTAAACGGTCAGAAAAGCCCGTGGAGCCTCAGTCGGTCTGAACAGTAGGAGGCGTCATTATCTCCACTCTGGCGCCGGATCAGCAGATCAGCAGCTGTTCTGAAAAACGAGCAGTGTTTGTCGTTCTGAGCTGATCAGAATGAGGCTGACTCTGACTCTGATTATTGTAGGAAGTCTAACAGAGTCAGTCACGGCGCTCCTCCGTCATGGTGTGCGTTCCGGTGTTTATGGAGCTTCTCTGCGCTGAACATGGCAGGAGGAGATGATCTGGCTGTTTCTGCTGGGTTCAAGTAAAAGCTTTCCCCCTAAAAACGCACCTGGAGAATTATACAGACCACCCTTCAGTCTGTATCACAGCAACAACAGATCAGTGACGATACGCTGGAGTTAAAGCAGCCGTTATTAGGAACCTCATCCTCATCAAGAAGAAGTCTGCTATTGGTTTATTTGTTTATTCATGATAAAACAACTCAGCACTCAGATCAACACAGCATCGCTGAGATTCAGGGACATACATTATTTTAACCCTACGCGGCGTTAATCAATCATACAGATCAATACTTACAGACATGTTTGGAACCTTTTCTCTGTCCGCGGCTCAGAGCTGCAGGGCGCTGGTCGGTGAGGAGGCGCTGGTCGGTGAGGAGGAGCTGAACCGAACCGAAGCGGTTTAAAGTGAAAGCGAAAGCTGAGCAGCGCCTGTTCAGCGAAGAGAATCCTAGACAGAGAAAAGCTCAGAGGTTTTACTGAAGATCAACACACACCGTCTACCGAGGAGAACAGCGAGAACCACACTAATCTGAGAGGAACAGCTGCTGGGTTCTGTTTCAGGTTCTGCTGAAAGGATCTATTTGATGACGTCAGATAACTGAAGCTAAGCTAAGCTAATGCTCAGGTAGCCTATCAACCGAGAGAAATGTTGGAGCTTTTGGGACATCAGAGCTTTTTTATGTGAGGAGGACCTTTAATTTATGTAAATCACCGCATTTTGGTTATAAATAGTCCAGAATGAGCTTCTTAAAGACTTTTATTCTGGGGAAAAGACGCTAACGGCTAATGGCTAAATGCTAACAGCTGAGTGACTCATTTGTGCTGTAGTTGAGCTGTTGGTGACTAGTTTATTAGTTCGTGCTGTAGTTTAGCTGTTGGTTACTAGTTTATCAGTTCGTGCTGTAGTTTAGCTGTTGGTGACTAGTTTATTAGTTCGTGCTGTAGTTGAGCTGTTGGTGACTAGTTTATTAGTTCGTGCTGTAGTTTAGCTGTTGGTTACTAGTTTATTAGTTCGTGCTGTAGTTTAGCTGTTGGTGACTAGTTTATTAGTTCGTGCTGTAGTTGAGCTGTTGGTGACTAGTTTATTAGTTCGTGCTGTAGTTGAGCTGTTGGTGACTAGTTTATTAGTTCGTGCTGTAGTTTAGCTGTTGGTGACTAGTTTATTAGTTCGTGCTGTAGTTGAGCTGTTGGTGACTAGTTTATTAGTTCGTGCTGTAGTTTAGCTGTTGGTTACTAGTTTATCAGTTCGTGCTGTAGTTTAGCTGTTGGTGACTAGTTTATCAGTTCGTGCTGTAGTTGAGCTGTTGGTGACTAGTTTATTAGTTCGTGCTGTAGTTTAGCTGTTGGTGACTAGTTTATTAGTTTGTGCTGTAGTTGAGCTGTTGGTGACTAGTTTATTAGTTCGTGCTGTAGTTTAGCTGTTGGTGACTAGTTTATTAGTTTGTGCTGTAGTTTAGCTGTTGGTGACTAGTTTATTAGTTCGTGCTGTAGTTGAGCTGTTGGTGACTAGTTTATTAGTTTGTGCTTTAGTTGAGCTGTTGGTGACTAGTTTATTAGTTCGTGCTGTAGTTTAGCTGTTGGTGACTAGTTTATTAGTTCGTGCTGTAGTTTAGCTGTTGGTGACTAGTTTATTAGTTCGTGCTGTAGTTTAGCTGTTGGTGACTAGTTTATTAGTTTGTGCTGTAGTTGAGCTGTTGGTGACTAGTTTATTAGTTCGTGCTGTAGTTGAGCTGTTGGTGACTAGTTTATTAGTTTGTGCTTTAGTTGAGCTGTTGGTGACTAGTTTATTAGTTCGTGCTGTAGTTTAGCTGTTGGTGACTAGTTTATTAGTTCGTGCTGTAGTTGAGCTGTTGGTGACTAGTTTATTAGTTCGTGCTGTAGTTTAGCTGTTGGTGACTAGTTTATTAGTTCGTGCTGTAGTTTAGCTGTTGGTGACTAGTTTATTAGTTCGTGCTGTAGTTGAGCTGTTGGTGACTAGTTTATTAGTTTGTGCTGTAGTTGAGCTGTTGGTGACTAGTTTATTAGTTCGTGCTGTAGTTTAGCTGTTGGTGACTAGTTTATTAGTTTGTGCTTTAGTTGAGCTGTTGGTGACTAGTTTATTAGTTCGTGCTGTAGTTTAGCTGTTGGTGACTAGTTTATTAGTTCGTGCTGTAGTTTAGCTGTTGGTGACTAGTTTATTAGTTCGTGCTGTAGTTGAGCTGTTGGTGACTAGTTTATTAGTTCGTGCTGTAGTTTAGCTGTTGGTGACTAGTTTATTAGTTTGTGCTGTAGTTTAGCTGTTGGTGACTAGTTTATTAGTTTGTGCTGTAGTTTAGCTGTTGGTGGCTAGTTTATCAGTTCGTGCTGTAGTTGAGCTGTTGGTGACTAGTTTATCAGTTCGTGCTGTAGTTGAGCTGTTGGTGACTAGTTTATTAGTTCGTGCTGTAGTTTAGCTGTTGGTGACTAGTTTATTAGTTTGTGCTGTAGTTTAGCTGTTGGTGACTAGTTTATTAGTTTGTGCTGTAGTTTAGCTGTTGGTGGCTAGTTTATCAGTTCGTGCTGTAGTTGAGCTGTTGGTGACTAGTTTATCAGTTCGTGCTGTAGTTGAGCTGTTGGTGACTAGTTTATCAGTTCGTGCTGTAGTTGAGCTGTTGGTGACTAGTTTATTAGTTCGTGCTGTAGTTGAGCTGTTGGTGACTAGTTTATTAGTTTGTGCTTTAGTTGAGCTGTTGGTGACTAGTTTATTAGTTCGTGCTGTAGTTTAGCTGTTGGTGACTAGTTTATTAGTTCGTGCTGTAGTTTAGCTGTTGGTGACTAGTTTATTAGTTCGTGCTGTAGTTGAGCTGTTGGTGACTAGTTTATTAGTTTGTGCTGTAGTTTAGCTGTTGGTGGCTAGTTTATCAGTTCGTGCTGTAGTTGAGCTGTTGGTGACTAGTTTATCAGTTCGTGCTGTAGTTGAGCTGTTGGTGACTAGTTTATTAGTTCGTGCTGTAGTTTAGCTGTTGGTGACTAGTTTATTAGTTCGTGCTGTAGTTTAGCTGTTGGTGACTAGTTTATTAGTTTGTGCTGTAGTTTAGCTGTTGGTGACTAGTTTATTAGTTCGTGCTGTAGTTGAGCTGTTGGTGACTAGTTTATTAGTTCGTGCTGTAGTTGAGCTGTTGGTGACTAGTTTATTAATTCGCGCTGTAGTTGAGCTGTTGGTGACTAGTTTATTAGTTCGTGCTGTAGTTGAGCTGTTGGTGACTAGTTTATTAGTTTGTGCTGTAGTTGAGCTGTTGGTGACTAGTTTATTAGTTCGTGCTGTAGTTTAGCTGTTGGTGACTAGTTTATTAGTTTGTGCTGTAGTTTAGCTGTTGGTGACTAGTTTATTAGTTCGTGCTGTAGTTTAGCTGTTGGTGACTAGTTTATTAGTTTGTGCTGTAGTTTAGCTGTTGGTGACTAGTTTATTAGTTCGTGCTGTAGTTTAGCTGTTGGTGACTAGTTTATTAGTTCGTGCTGTAGTTTAGCTGTTGGTTACTAGTTTATTAGTTTGTGCTGTAGTTGAGCTGTTGGTGACTAGTTTATTAGTTCGTGCTGTAGTTGAGCTGTTGGTGACTAGTTTATTAGTTCGTGCTGTAGTTTAGCTGTTGGTGACTAGTTTATTAGTTTGTGCTGTAGTTTAGCTGTTGGTGACTAGTTTATTAGTTCGTGCTGTAGTTTAGCTGTTGGTGACTAGTTTATTAGTTCGTGCTGTAGTTGAGCTGTTGGTGACTAGTTTATTAGTTCGTGCTGTAGTTGAGCTGTTGGTGACTAGTTTATTAGATCGTGCTGTAGTTTAGCTGTTGGTGACTAGTTTATTAGTTCGTGCTGTAGTTTAGCTGTTGGTGACTAGTTTATTAGTTCGTGCTGTAGTTGAGCTGTTGGTGACTAGTTTATTAGTTCGTGCTGTAGTTGAGCTGTTGGTGACTAGTTTATTAGTTCGTGCTGTAGTTGAGCTGTTGGTGACTAGTTTATTAGTTTGTGCTGTAGTTGAGCTGTTGGTGACTAGTTTATTAGTTCGTGCTGTAGTTTAGCTGTTGGTGACTAGTTTAATAGTTCGTGCTGTAGTTGAGCTGTTGGTGACTAGTTTATTAGTTCATGCTGTAGTTGAGCTGTGTGTGACTCATTTGTTCATCTGCCATAATTAATTTTTAACTCCACAATGCATATTATCATATTTCCTTCACCTGTGATTTTTCCTTCATTGCTCTGTTTCAGTCTTATTCAGACAGACTACTCTCACCTGATCTGAGCTACATGAAGTCCATGAAGAGTCAGTGATCCACCATGAAGATCCAGAGAGGAGGACAGTTCTACTGAGGTAGAGAGAGTTCACAGTATGAATGATTCCGTGAAGTGTTCCTCACTTCCAGACTTACTTGATTAACCTCAGCAGGTAAAGCAGAGTAAACTTTGCAGAACTATGGTTCTACAGAAGATGGAGAGAGGAGCTTTGGTGCCTGGAACTCCTTCCATCTAGATAACATCAGGCCTCAGACACATTAATGTTATTGATTATCATGATCATAGAGGTGATCAGTTCTACTGTCTGTTTATACTGGGATTCTGTCAGTAAATACAGTTTATTAAAAGCTCAGTTCATCAGTCTCTGAGTGTTTCTGTCAGCTACTCTTATATGAAGATCCTGAAGATACCATAACAGGATTAGTCCTGTAGAACTAAAGAGAACCTAATAGAGAGTCTGAGCCTGTATTAGCTCTGAATAGAGTGGTCATCTGTACACAGCTGAACTACAGCAGCTCAGAGTGATGGACCATGTACTGAGAGATCAGATTCCTGTTATACTCCAACACCGTCCACCTGAGAATGACCACACAGTTCTGGATCAATATTACACAGAGATATTATTATGATTATTATTATTATTATGGAGAGCAGATGAAGCTGAAATGTGAGATTTGTGTCTCCATGTCATTGTTTATTCAAAACTCCTTTTCCATCACACTTTATCACATCTCACCTGTATTAATAGATGTTCACCTCACTTAAATTGTTTACAGCATTTTGTTCTGTTTATTTGGCTTTTGTAGTTTTTCACAGAATTCATGTACAAATTGATTTAAAACCTAGTGTGCAGTTCTGTGTGATGGACATTCTGAGCTCTACACAGCAGATTATTATCATATAATGACTGATTATGATTATTAAAGATTGGAGCAGCAGACGATGTGATCACTAGGTCTAGAGCTTCATCTTCTTGCGTAGTGATAAATATGGATTGGATCATTTGAATAAAAAAACATTAGTAAAAAAAATTTCCTGCCCTGTTAACAATAAACTCACTTGTTAAGAAAGAGTAATTATACATGTTCATGGATGATCTGTTCACAGAGAGCAGCATCTCCAGTGTCCTGCTGTGTGTGGAGAGTAAACCTCAGTGATGGAGCTTCATCACTCCAGCAGTGGAGGAGGAACCTCTGATTCAAAGTGAGTAACTTTATATCAGCTCTTAACCCGAGTAAACAGAAAGAGGAAATCGTGACTTATGATCAGAATAAATGAGTCTTAGTGAAGAACATAATTACTCAGCACTTTAAACTCACTGTGGATGAACTTTTCTCAGAGTGAAGCGTGCAGGACCTCCAGAACCCAGCTCTGTGTCTTTGAAGAGGGCCCGGTCCACGCCTCATCCTCATAATTTCAGTGGAGGAGGAGAACCCAGCTGTGTGTCTATGAAGAGTGACCGGTCCATGCCTCATCCTCATAATTTCAGTGGAGGAGGAGAACCCAGCTGTGTGTCTATGAAGAGTGACCGGTCCATGCCTCATCCTCATAATTTCAGTGGAGGAGGAGAACCCAGCTGTGTGTCTATGAAGAGTGACCGGTCCATGCCTCATCCTCATAATTTCAGTGGAGGAGGAGAACCCAGCTGTGTGTCTATGAAGAGTGACCGGTCCATGCCTCATCCTCATAGTTTCAGTGGAGGAGGAGAACCCAGCTGTGTGTCTATGAAGAGTGACCGGTCCATGCCTCATCCTCATAATTTCAGCGGAGGAGGAGAACCCAGCTGTGTGTCTATGAAGAATGACCGGTCCATGATGTTACCAGCACAGTCCAGTGGAGGGAGAGGATCCTCTGACTCAGGGTAAATAACTGCCACCAGTAAACAGTTCTTCTAGTTCTACCAGTAAACAGAAATTATACCACTATTTTGATAAACTCTGTAGTCAGAATGAATAGTATTTTCTCTATGACAATTAAGGTGGAACAGGAAGATTCACAAGTAGCTAACTTTAGGTTCCTGGAGAGTTGAAAGGCCTGATAATAGGAGGTTTCTCTTATTTCCACTTTATAGCCGAGTAACACTAACCTGTTGGTTCTGTGAAACAGCAAAAATAATTATTTTGTCCCATTTGCTAATGTTTGTGATGGCTAATCACAACTGCTGCACCATTTAAGGTGGAATAGGAACATTCAAGTAAGAAGATGGCAAAAAAAGCTAAATTCGTTCATCTATTTAAAATTCATTCATGTAATTGTATTTATTTCTGTAAATTTGTGCTACAGTAGAACATTTTGATAAGGTAGCACAACTTTTCAGGACACCACCACAGCCAGCCTTAGTTTCATGAAATTCATGCACAATAACTTTAGCTCGCATGTAGCAATATTAGCAATAAGGCTCTTTAATGACTTCATAATTAAGAGGTTTCAGTGATATTCAGGAGAAAACTGTACACGGGACAAAACGTATCATGTTCTGAACATTTTTGTATTCATCACAGGTGTGATGGACGTGATTTTTTGACAACCCCGTTCATTCTGGCTATAGAGAAATCAAGTTTAAAGCCCAAAGTTCCTAATATTGGCATATCGTGAACTACACAATGACACTTGACTACATTGGTCTATTTAAAAATCATTTATATAGAAATGGCATTCAATCTTTAGTATTAAAATCTAGATATAAATCTAGATATTGGTGTGAGTCTAATTTTGAACAGTGATTGAATTAGTGACAAAGCTTGGCCCCTGACCTTAGTGGCAGCTTCAAAACACCTTTCCACTTGTTGAGGCAAGGTGATAAGCAGCCTCACAGGGCACCTCAGTTAAATGGCAATAGTGCCTCCTAGAGTTCTTTAGTGAAATAGGCTGGTGAGTACAGGGGCTCTTGGTTACCACGGCCTGGTTGGAAGTGTGGAATTGTTGGATGTGTTCTGCAGATTTGCTGTCATCTTCTTCTGTCACTGCCTCCACTGAGTCCAGAGTCTTTCCTGCTCAGTTTATTAAGGTTCTTGTTGTCTCCACAGTGTTTCCCCAGCAAAGAAAAGAATTCTACTACAGCAGACTGATAGAATAACTCCGGTAGCTGCTGCACAGATTAGCAGATCTGTCCAGTCCAGTTGGTCATTCAGGTAGCCCCTAGGTACTTTGAGCACTGACACTTCTGCGCATCTTCTGTAGATGATGACTGGGTTCACTGTGCCACATGCCAGAAATCCATGACCACTTCTTTTGTCTTGATGTGGTTATGTTATAACTGCCATTTGGGGGGAGGAACATGCCTGAAACCCCTCCTTCTTTCAATCTAACACCCTATAAATTCACATCCTCACTTTCCGTTCCTGTGACAAAGTGTTCTCAGTCCCCACCGAAACCCCATCTGTTCCTCAGTCCTACATCAGACCTGCTACAGCTATGAGTGTCTGGCCTTCTAGTTACAGGCAGAAGCTGGTAAGAACTCCAGCCAGTTCTCAGAGTTCTCTCCCCCCCTCAATCAGTCTACTCTCATACTACCACCACCATGTTGAAGGGATGGTCTGAACTCACAAACTGATATTAGCCTGTTTGAGTAGCCCATGATGACGGGGGTTATGGGAAATGGAGTAGTTATTGAGGAAACAGTTCAGTCAGTGTTCATCTATGTTCTCTCCATATGATGAGCATAGCAAGTTCCACTGTGTCTCCTTCAGTCCAGCCTGCAGAGCCCCCTCATCCTGGGCTGTCCACTTCCTCACTGGTAATAACACTGTCCACTCTCTGTCCTCGCAGTAACAGGCAGCCAGTGAAATGCAGGTTATCACATGTAAACAGGTATTACAGTTATCACATGTAGTAACATAAAACTCATATTATTTCACTGGAGTACTTGGGGGTACACCTATGACAATGTGTTTACATACAATTTAGCTATTAACATTATGTGCTATGCCATTTTCTCATGTTGCTCTAATGAGGTCACATGTGCTGACTTGTGAACATTGGAAAAAATGCGAAAAGTGTGAGATTTTCTCTAAGTGTAGAGAAACAATGTGTGTTTGTTAACCTTTAACGGTGAATGACCATTAATTTCCTCATGTACAATATTTAAAAGGTTTAACTGTTAGTGTGATATTACACCTGTCTAGGAATATTTCTTAGTATTAGAAACCAATCAAGAGAACTCAAGAGTGCAACACATGTAATATTAAGTCTAAAGCCTAAGGTAAACTAAAAGAAACAGATATCAAATGAAGTATCTCACATGTAATGCAATAAATTATGAAAATATTATTATGGTTATGTAAATTATTTATGTCATTGTCTAACAGGCAGCCAGTGAAGTACAGGTTATCAGCCATCATTAGTAAACAAATAACTCATGTTATTCCTCAGAAATAAGTGGGTCACCTATGCAGCATGTGCTTACATGCAATTTAGGGCATTAGCACTATGTGCAATGACATTTTGTGATGTTGCCACATAAAACTCTAGTGCTGAATTTTGAACACTGGAAAAATGTGAAAAGAGTGATTTGTGCATAAATATATAGAAAAGAGTGCATGTTCATTAAACTTTAACCATGAATAGCTATATGAAATCCCACCTGTACAATAAGAGTTTAAACCATTAATGCTATATTACAGTTGTCTAGGAATATGTAACATAAGGTTTGTCTTGGGAGCCTGAGGTAAACCAAAGAAACATTTACTGAATTAAAAATGTCTAATTTAATATAGTAAATCAGAAGGTTATTATGGCTATTTGTGTTAATGATGTTCATGTTACTGCGTTTGGTCCTGATTAGGCAGCACTCCACACAAAGAGCACTGCAGATAAATACTCTGGCAGATATTCACCAGCCAGTGGATGATGTTCTTCGCAGAGTCTTAGACAGACACAAAACCAGCATGAAGAACAAGTACGAGAGTTTATTTGAGGGAATCAAAACAGTAGAGAATAAAACCCTCCTGAACAGGATTTACACACAGCTCTACATCATAGAGGGAGAGAGTGAAGGAGTGAATGAAGAACATGAAGTTCTACAGATGGAGAAAACATCCAGGAGACAATTACAAGACTCTGCAATCAACTGCTTAGACATCTTTAAAACTCTACAAGGTCCTGAAGGAGAAACACAAGAAGAGAACATTAGAGCAGGGAAGGCTGACAGTCTCAGACTCAAAGAAAGAAAAGAAGATAACAGACAGAAAGAGCCAGAGCTCAGAAGTGTTCTGACTAAAGGCATCGCTGGAATTGGAAAAACTGTCTCTGTGCAGAAGTTCATTCTGGACTGGGCTGAAGGAAAAGCCAATCAGGATGTAGACCTCATGTTTGTGCTTCCGTTCCGGGAGCTGAACTTGATTAAAGAGGATCAATACAGTCTTCATGGACTTCTGTGCGACTTCTGTCCTGAGCTCAAAGATCTGGACCCAAAGATTTATGATCAGCTCAAAGCTGTGTTTATATTTGATGGTCTGGATGAAAGTAAAATTCCAATGAGCTTTAAACAGTGTGAGAAAGTAACTGATATCACCATGACATCAGCAGTGGGTGTGTTGATGACAAACCTCATCAAAGGAGAGCTGCTGCCATCTGCTCTGATCTGGATAACCTCCCGACCTGCAGCAGCCAATCAGATCCCTCCTACATACATCAACCGTGTGACAGAAATTCTGGGATTCAGTGACCCACAGAAGGAGGAGTACTTTAGGAAGAGGATCAGTGATGAAGACGAAGCCAAGAGAATCATCTCACACATTAAGACAGCGAGGAGCCTCCACATCATGTGCCACATTCCGGTCTTCTGCTGGATCTCAGCCACTGTTCTTATGCAAATCATGAAACAGCATCATACAGAAATCCCTAAAACTCTGACTGAAATGTACTCACACTTCCTGCTCACTCAGATGAACATGAAGAATGAGAAGTTTGAGAAGAAAAAGAGGAGAAACCCAAAGGACCTGCTGAAGTCCAACAGAACCATTCTTCTGAAACTGGCTGAACTGGCTTTCAAACAGTTGATGAAGGGCAATGTGATGTTCTATGAAGAGGACCTGAGAGAGAGCAGCATAGATGTTACTGAGGCCTCAGTGTATTCTGGGATTTTCACTGAGATCTTCAGGGAGGAATGTGTGCTTTACGAGAGGAAGGTCTACTGCTTTGTTCATCTGAGCTTTCAGGAGTTCCTGGCTGTTGTTTATGTATTTCACTGCTATGAGAGCAACAACATGGAGGAACTGCAGATATTTAAACCACAGTACAGTGAGTGGTCTCAGAATGTTCCTTTGGATGAGGTTCTGATGGAAGCAGTGAATAAAGCTGTAGAGAGTCAGAATGGACACCTGGATCTTTTTCTCCGTTTCCTGCTGGGCATCTCACTGGAGTCCAACCAGAGACTCCTACAGGGTCTACTGACACCAACACCGATCAACTTAGAGACACCCATAGAACACATCAAGAGATTAATCAAAGGAAGTGAAAATAAACAACATCACATGTCCACTGAGAGATCCATCAATCTGTTCCTCTGTCTGTCTGAAATGAATGACCAGTCTATCTCCAGAGAGATTCAGCAATATCTAAACTCAGAGAGACACTCAGAGGTGAAGCTCTCTCCTGAACAGTGTTCAGCACTAGTGTATATGATTCTGAACTCAGAGGAGGTTCTGGATGAGCTAGACCTGAAGAAATACACCACATCAGAGGAGGGTTATAGAAGACTGATCCCAGCTCTGACTGTCTGCAGAAAAGCTTGGTGAGTGTTACATCTACATTAATACAGCAGATTAATATTTGTTTATTAATGATTTATTAGGGCTGATCACATTAGATGTTCAGTTAGACAATTTAAAAAAGCTTTACTTATTACAGTTCATTATGAAGTACTACAGACAGTACAGTAGCTTGGCTACTTTATTAGAAACTTCTAATATAGGGATGAGGACATAAGGTCTGTACTGGCATAATGTGATATTGACATATTGAGATATAGCTTTTCAGTTTTAGGAACAATAGGACAAGAAAGACTGTATTTTATGATTTAGACTAAAAATAAATCCAAGAAAATCATGGCAAAACTAGCTGTAACCAAAAAAGGCCGGTAGACTGTAGAAAGAAAGCAATAGCATGACACTAAAATGAAATGAAAATAAAGGTTAAATTCAAATAATGTGATTAAATATAAAATGAATAATAAGGGTGCCACATGTTAAAAGTCCTCAGATTAAATATCAGCTTAAAAGACAAGCAGCATGACTCATGCTGGGTAATAACAAACATAGCTTGGAATATTTGCAAAGCTTAAGTTGTAAGGGATAAACTCATTCTCATTCAGTATTTAGTATTTATATATTTTTTATTGCACTGAAAAGTTTACACTGGAATTATTTTGCTGTTGCATTACCCAGAAGCATAGTAATAATGAAGACTTTTGTACTTCATTCTCATTTTTCAATAATCTTTTTAATAATTATTAACTTTCATTTTATTACTCTTTTATACTGGTTACAGCCTCATATTAGACACGGTGAAGTATACACAGTTTAAACAACAACCAAAAAAATGACTAATTAGTGAGCTACTAATATGTGGGCTTGCCCAATTACAAACTCAATTCCATAAAAAGTTGGCACAGCATGTGAAATGTCACTAATATAGAAAATTGTGAATCATGAATTCTGTTTTAGAAGTTTGAGTATATGCAACGGGGAGCGACTTTTATTGAGGGCAAATCCAGGGTCGTGGTCAAAACAGTCCAAGGTCATTGAGCCAATGCGGAGAGATTGTGGGGCAGACATGACAATCAATAACACAGAGAAACAAAGCAAACATCAAACACAGACCAATACATCAAACAAAGACCGATACAAAGACCAGCAAACACAAGGGGCAAACATAGGGTTTAAATACACAGGGATAACGAGGGACAGGTGGAGATAATCAGGGGAGGAGTAACCAAACAAGGGGCAGGACTTGAAAACCAAAACAAACACACATGGAAGACCAAAACAAAGGAGCACATGGAGTAGTGGGAGGGGCCAACCGTGACAGTATACCTGATGAAATTTTTAAATATACACTTATTCCAAATATGACTCCTAAAGCATGTTCCAAAAAGTTGGGAACATGGGAAGTGGGTTTATCACTGTGTTACATCACAGTTCCTTTTATCTGCACTTAGTAATTCTTTATGGACTAAAGACACAAACTGACAAAAATCTAATTTTCAAAGTGCCAGTCTCGGATCCACTCTCTCTGATTACACAACTACGCTGCTGAAACACATGCTGCATGTTTCTGAACTTGCTTTTTAAGCAAAGAGATTTTTCTGGATTCCCTGAATCTTTTCATAATACAGGGAGATTCACTGGAAAGGGTGCAATGTGCTCCTCAGTATAAGGAGCTTCAAACAAGCTGGGATGATCCTGCAGTGGAGCGATGAGGTAGGTGCCGGACAGCCACTGTGATGTTCAGCCTCCGTTTGCAACTTCTGGGTGCAAACCCTTGTACCCCTTCATGTGTCTGGCAGAAAACAGAGATCACTTCCAGCATTGCATGTAATGCAATCGATTACACATATGCCAAGATATGTAGCGTATTTTTTTGGTTTAAATTGGTTCATCCTAACAGGAGAATTTTCGGGGCCTCTTTCGAGTGAATCTCCCTGTATTATGCACCATAGAGTGTGAAATACTTAAAATCCTGTAGACTATTTGCTGATTTTTGGCAAAGTGGTTAACCTTGGCCCATCTTTGCTCATGAAGGACTAGGCCTTTCCTGAATGCTCTTATTATCACACAAGCGTGATTGCATCTCCTCTTTTAAAATGTTTCCAGCACATTTAACAATGTTCCTAGTGCTAAACTGCCCCTTTACCAACTTTTTTGCGATGTGTTGCAAGCATAAATTTCAGAATAGCTGCTTTTTACAAAAGACAAGAAGATAAAACATTAAATAAAACATTAAATACAAATAAATGTGAATTTAGGAATTAGGTTTGTACATATTTTGCTAATTTTTTAAGTGAAAAAAGTATCTGCTGGAAACCGTTTTTAAAAATATAATTTTTCTATGTAAAATAGCCCTCTTTGGCCATGATCCCTAAATGTAAGTAAAATGGAGCTGGTTTTGATAAAAATAACTGTTATGTATAGGGGTGGATCTGTTGTGCTTTGGGGCCGTGTGGGAGGCAGCAGCACAGGAAACATTGCACAGTCTTTAGAAAAATGGATTCCGTTGAATATCAGGAAATTTTGTCAGGAAATATAATGCAGTCGTTCATAAAAACGAAGCTGAAAGGAGGCTGGTGGCTGGCTCTGGCTTCTACAACAGGAAGTGACCCAAAACATACCTTAAAATGCACAATGGACATAATACATGTGGTGGAAAATCGTGACAGAAAAATGAATTTGAGCCTCTGAGTCTGTATCAAAGTGAGTAACAAGTTTATTAAAAAGCCAACATGACAAAAAATGGATTCTCTCTCCCTTTCCTATATCTTTCCTAGCTGTGTGTTGTGCTTCTTATACCCTTGTCATTCCCCCGCCCTTACGTTCCTTTCATGGCAGTAAGCATTAGTCAGCATTATTCTCAATTGTACACAATTCTTTTACATGTTTATCTTATACGACCTGTTTACAGCGAGCCGCCAAGCAAAACATCCAGATTCGACCCGTAGCCTTATGGCTGGGCGCCACTGCCTTGCTGCCTCTATCTTCACACTCCGCTTCTGTTCTCATAGCGAAGTCACTTCCATTTATCACAGAGACACAGAACAATCCCGCTACCTCTCGGCCACTGTGACATTTAGAATCATCCTTAAGCATAATAGCTCAAAAGGCATATTTCAACACTATTAAATACATTTCCACGACATGCACATAAAGAATCTCAAGCTGAAACGTTTTGATTGACCCCCACAGTCACCAACATCATTAAAATTCTGTGGGTAGATTTGAAGCATGCAGTGCATGCTAGAAGGATCAAGACTATTACAGAACGAGAAGTGTTCGGCATTAGTCTCCTAGCCGGATAAAAAGTGTTTGCGAGCTATAAGGTGTGTGTGGTGTCCAAATTTTGCACATTTGATCATCATTACTTTACTTTTTTATATGTTTAACATTAATTTAATGTAAAGTAATTGAGGTGTAGTCTGCAACCCTTAACGCCCCTTAGGATCTGAAGCAAAACATAATTGAGTCTTACAAAGTAAGAGTCAGTTATCTTTATAATTATATCAAAACCCTTGCTGTTTGTAATTTTTACTGTCTGAAGTATCATTAAGAAAAAGACATTAAGGTGGACTTTTAACGTGAAAACAAGATCTGAAAGACAAACAGATATGCAGAGTAAATCTATGGAAAAATCAGTGATACTGTCTGCTTGGATAAAAATTGCTACAAAACTTGCTAAAATCACCAAAGTATCCTGTGCCACTGGCTTCCACACACCCCCAATCAGAAAGAAGGAGCAAAATGAAAAAAAGAACACTTTGCCACCCTTTTAAGCATAGAGGTTGATCTTTTATTCTTTAGGATTGTATGGCAGTCAGTAGTAGGGCCGCAGAGCTGAACTAGTATGTTCTGATTGATGCTGAGCTTTTATGCTGCTGCTGAATTGTGTTTTATTATTTTTTTGCAGGCTAAATGGCTGTTATATTACCCAAGAGTCTTGTGAAACTCTCTGCATAACTCTGAAATCTGTGAAATCCCCTCTGAGAGATCTGGACCTCAGCAACAATAATGTGCAGGATTCAGGAGTGGAGCAGCTGTCTGCTGGACTGAAGAGTTCATGCTGTAAACTGGAGACACTCAGGTGAACGTTTTTTGTGAATTCATTTTTTAATAATAAAAAAGACACATCATAATAAACTGTAACCTAACAATAATGATATTATAAGATTGTATCATTTTTTATATTTATTTCATATGGTTTTAGGATTTTACTGAATCTCTTTTTTAGCCATTGTTGAAAAATAAAAATGCACCAATTTGCTATCAAAACAACATTCTTTGCTATTCAGAAATCAGTACAGTGTGAGATCTCTACTGAGCTTAACTATATTTGCTGGATTGTTGTAGCATTTCACTTTTTATGCTACTAAACAGGTAGCCTCTTAGAGAGAAGTATGGCTAGGTGTGCTGCTTTAAATAGGATCACATGGATGAATAATGAGGCTATGGACATCTAGTATACTATTTCTGAATGTAAAAAAAGCAGTAGAACAAAGTAGAAAGTGGAAATGAAAGTAGTTGTCTTAAAGCCCCGATTACATCATACATTGTATTTATTCTGGCTCTTACAGACTAGTTGGCTGTAGTCTCACCACAAACTCCTGTGAAAAACTGTCATCAGCTCTACAATCAGTAAACACTCATCTGATAGAGCTAGACCTGAGTAACAATGACCTGCAGGATTCAGGAGTGGAGCTGCTCTCTGCTGGACTGAAGAGTTTACAGTGTAAACTGGAGACACTCAGGTGAACTTTCTCTGAATTATTTCCTCAGTGTAAATAAGTGTAGCTGATAAGGTCCAATAAACTGTTAATGCAAAATAACAGAATAAGAGAATAAAATGCCTGTTATTTTATTTATTTATTCATTTTACACCATATTCTTAAAGGAAAATTCTATAGAGATAAAATATCAAATGTTGAAAAATATGTGCTGATTTTGCATTTGATGCCAATAACATATTCCACAAAGTTTGGATGGGGGCTTGTTTACCACTGTGTTTCAACACTTCAGTCAAGTCAAGTCAAGGGGCATTTATTGTCATTAAATCTATGTACAATTACACTATATTGCCCAAAGTACTTGCATGTCTGCCGTCACAGTCTCTGCTCTAATTCATGCCAAAGGTGTTCTATCGGGTTGAGGTCAGGACTGTGCAGGCCAGTCAAGGTCTTCCACACCAAACTCGCTCATCCATGTCTTTATGGACCTTGCCTTGTCCATTGGTGCGCCGTCATGTTGGAACAGGAAGGGGCCAGTCCCTAATTGCTCCCACAAAGTTGGGAGCATGAAATTGTTCCTTTCACTGGAACTAAGGGGCTGAGCCCAACTCCTGAAAAACAACCCCATACCATAATCCCCCCTCCACCAAACTTTATACTTAGCACAATGCAGTCAGACAGGTGCCGTTCTCCTGGCAACCACCAAACCAAGACTCATCCATCACATTGCCAGATGGAGAAGCGTGATTCATCACTCCAGTGGTGGCGCTTTACACCACTGCATTCACTGCTTTGCATTGCACTTGCTGATGTTACGCTTGGATGCAGCTGCTCGGCCATGGAAACCCATTCCATAAAGATCTCTATGCACTGTTCTTGAGCTAATCTGAAGGCAATATGAAGTTTGGAGGTCTGTAGTGATTGATTGCAGAAAGTTGTTAACCTCTGCGCAGTATGCACCTCAGCATCCGCTGACCCTGCTCTGTCATTTTATATGGCCTGCCACTTTGTAGCTGAGTTGCTGTCGTTCCCAATCACTTCCACTTTGTTATAATACCACTGACAGTTGACTGTGGAATATTTAGTATCGAGGAAGTGTCATCCTATCACGTTACCCTGCTGAAATTCACGGAGCTCCTGAGAGCGGCCCATTCTTTCACAAATGTTTATAGAAACAGTCTGCATGCCTAGCTGCTTCGTTTTATACATCTGTGGCCATGAAAGTGATTGGAACACCTGAATTCAGTGATTTGGATAGGTGAGTGAATACTTTTGGCAATATAGTGTATGTTCCTCCAGGAAGAAGGTACAACATGGAACAAAATAGACAGTATAAAGTGCAACCATGCAGATGTTAAGTGTTTCAAAACATTAAACTAGAAACAATAAAATAAATATGATATCTAAAACAGACATTAGACACAGACAGGACATGACATAGTGGAATAAGGGCGTGTAGTTGCGCAAATTACTTGCGCATTTCCATTGTTCTCTGTGTAAATAAAACACGCTCACAGTATTTCCTTGTTTCAGTTTAACATAATTTCAACATTTCCTTTCGAGTTTCGAGTTTAATTTTGTTTCGTTAGTTCATTCAGTCAGTCGTTCATACTGTTGGTTAGGTCGGAGTGAACTAGCCAGCTAGCAAGGTTCACATGATGACAGACAATGCTAATACTGTCGACCTAATTTTGGCAAATTTAGTAGTATAACTGTATCCTAAAACAGTATTTATAATATATATATATATATATATATATATAATGATAAAACAAATGCATACGGTGCAAAACATTTTTATTTTTAATTTACTGTAGAAAATCTAATATACTGATGATAATGATATGGGGATATATACTGATTGTTGTTGTGAGTGTAATTACATATTTATATATTTACAGACATAGGGAGAGAAAGACAGATATTACTAGTAGGCCTTCTGGAGTGCTTCTCTGTGAATTAACATAATAAAAGTTGACTTATGGTCCTGCTAATTGCTGGCAAGAAGGAGGGGTGATTTCCTGAGGATCCTGAAATCTCGGTCATGCTTGTGTTAAAAACCTGATTGCTTAAGGAACAAAACTGTTGCAGAGTCTGGCAGTGATGGCACGGATCCTTCGGTACCTTCTGCCAAATGGCAGTAGTGAAAAGAGTCAGTATGAGTGATGGATGGGGTCGTCAAAAATGTTGATGGCTTTGGAGACGCAGTGTCTCCAAAACCATCTCCTTAGTTTTTTCCACATTCAGAGACAGGTTTTTGGTTCTACACCAGTGCGTTAGCCGCTGCAACTACTGTCTGTGTGCTGACTCATCATTCTGGCTGATCAGACCCACCACAGTCATGTCATCAGTGAACTTGATGATGTGATTTGAGCTGTGCTTTGCAGTGCAGTTGTGAGTCAGCAGAGTAAACAGCTGTGGACTAAGCACTCAGCCCTGAGGGGCACTGGTGCTCAGTATGGTATTGCTGGAGATGTTACCAGTCCTGACTAATTGAGGTCTCTCAGTCAGGAAATCCAGGACCCAGTTACAAAGGGAGGTGTTCAGGCCCAGGAAGGTGCAGTTTTCCAATCAGCCGCTGAGGGATGATGGTGTTGAAAATGAACTGAAGTCTATGAACAGCATTCTGACATAGGTGTCGTCTTTGTTGACCATGTGGGTGAGAGCCAGGTGGAGTGTGGTAGAGATGGCATCATTGGTTGGGGTGATATGCAAATTGCAGTGGGTCCAGTGAAGGGAGGAGATGGTCTTTAATGTGCCTCATGACAAGCCTCTTGAAGCACTTAATGATGATGGAAGTGAATCCAACGGGATGGTAATCATTGAGGTAGGACACTAGAGACTTTTTCGGGACAGGGATGATGGTGATGGACTTGAAGCATGTTGGACCCACTGCAGCGCTCAGAGAGAGTGTTGAATATGTCTGTGAGAACATCAGCCAGCTGTTCAGTGTATTCTCTGACCACTCTGCGTGGTATGCTGTCAGATCCTGGGGCTTTTTGTGGGTTGACTCTGTGTAGAGTTCTCCACACATCAGCAGTGGACAGACATAGACACCTGTTCATTTGGAGGAGGTGTGGTCTTCCATGCCATCATGCTGTTCTGTGCTTTAAACCAAACAGAAGTTATTATGTGCATCTGGAATGGAAGCATCACAGTCACAAGCAAGTGGAGGTGCCCTGCCACATGTGCCATATGTAAACAGTGTCTTGAAAATGTTCATGGATTTTCTTTGGGTAGGTGCGTTTTGCCTCTCTGAGGCCCAGGAAAGCTTGGCTCCTGCTATTCTAAGGCTTGCCTTATCCCCTGACTTAAAGGCCTTATCACTGGTTCTCAGCAGGTTGTGCACCTCTGCAGTCATCCATGGCTTCTGGTGGGGGTGTGTTGTGATGAGTTTGGAAACAATAACATCATCAATGCGCTTACTGATGTAGCCAGTCACTGATTCTGTATACTCCTCTAGGTTGATGGAGTCACCGTAATTTGCTGCTTCTCTGCACATTTTACATGATTCATTGTTAATGTAAACAAAGGCCCCATCCTAGAGTCTTACTGCACAGTTCAGCATCACTGTCTGCACGGAAACACAGCAGGCCATCAATGTGAATGAGTGCAGAGTGGAACTCGTCAACCATGTCTCTGTAAAAACGAACATACAGCAGTCACTGAACTCAAACTGGGTAGATTGCTGAATCCAGAGGTAGTCCAGTTTATTTTTCATGGAACAAAGAGGAGAGAAGAAGCAATAGAAGTTTTTACAACAACTTTTTAAGCATTTGGGAACTGAGAATACCAGTTGATATTGTTTTAAATGTGCAGTTCTTAGTTGACATAGGATTTCAGCTGCTCATCATTGCATTTTGTTTTTTGAGATGATTCTCTTAATTGAACCATACAAGTAAAATAAAGAAACACATATATATTCCTGTATTGTGTTATCTAAATTATATGATTTCATTTATTCAGAAATCCTTCTTTGAGAACATTGAAATGATTGTTTGCAGACTCCGTATCTGTGGTCTTGGAAAGATTGCTTGTGAAAATCTGGGATTAGCTCTACAATCTGCAAACTCCTCCCTGAAAGACCTGGACCTCAGCAACAATGACTTGCAGGATTTAGGAGTGGAGCTGCTGTCTGCTGGAGTAAAGAGTTCATATTGTAAACTGGAGACACTCAGGTGAGCTTTAAATGAACATACACACTCACTGGCCACTTTATTAGGTACTGATCAGTTGCTTGTTAACACAAATAGCTTATCAGCCAACGACATGGCCGCAACTCAATGCATTTAGGCATGTAGAGGTGGTCAAGACAACTTGCTGAAGTGCAGACCGAGCATCAGAATGGGGAAGAAAGGGGATTTAAGTGACTTTGAACGTGGCGTGGTTGTTGGTGCCAGACGGGCTGGTCTGAGTATTTCAGAAACTGCTGATCTACTGGGATTTTCACGCGCAACCATCTCCAGGGTTTACAGAGAACGGTCCAAAAAAGAGAAAGTAACCAGTGAGTGGCAGTTGTGTGAACGAAAAATGCCTTGTTGATGTGAGAGGTCAGAGGAGAATGGGCAGACTGGTTCCAGGTGACAGAAAGACAACAGTAACTCAAATAAATAAACAAAATCTCTGAGGAACGTTTCCAACACCTTGTTGAAAGTATGCCACGAAGAATTAAGGCAGTTCTGAAGGCAAAAGGGGGTTCAACCTTTTACTAGCAAGTTGTACCTAATAAAGTGGCTGGTTAGTGTACACTGATCTTGCATAGTGGATCAGACAGGGGAGTTTTTAAACACTGTGTCCACTCACTGTCCACTCAGACAGTCCAACCTTGTCAGTCCACCTTGTAAAGGGAAAGTCAGAGACGATAGCTTATCTGGTGCTGCACAGTTTGTGTTGGTCATCCTCTAGTCTTTCATCAGTGATCACAGGACACTGCCCACTGGATGCTGTTGGCTGGATACTTTTGGTTGGTGGACTGTTCTGAGTCCAGCAGTGACACTGAGTTGTTGAAAACTCTGATCCACTCAGACCAGCGCAGCGCACACTAACACACCACCACCACCACATCAGTGTTACTGCAGTGCTGAAAATGATCCACCACCCAAATAGTAGCTGCTATGTGAGGGTCCATGACCACTGAAGAAGAGGGTAAAAGGGTGCTAAAAAAGTATGCAGGGAAACAGATGAACTGCCATCTCTAATTGTAGAACTACAAAGTTCACCCGTATAGTAAGTGGAGCTGATAAAATGGACAATGAGTGTAGAAACAAGGAGGTGGTCATAATGTTATGCCTGATCATGTATTTTCTCCCAATAGCAAGCACAGGCAATGGTTATATACAACTTTATAAGAAATCGGTTTATTTTGGAACAGCTAACCAAAGATAATCCACTGTGACACAAACAAACTTGTAGCCTAATTGTAACTCCCTCCAAGTTGAAAAACGGACACAAGGCGTTCCTGATTTTTACTGGCATTTAATCGGACACAGGTGTCACTAACGATGCCGTGAGAACTGTACAAACATAAAATAATACATTTTCATACAGTAAGGGATTCTCATAGAGAATAGACAATAAGAATATGATTCAACAACATAAAATATTCACAAATCAGTGGCTTGACTTACAAACAACATCAGTAAATTCTGTATAGTCCTTGAGGCCACGTAACTAACAGAAACTTGACAAGTCTTTCACAGATAAACATCTTATTTCCGATACACACACATTAAAATACAAATTGCATACCTCATTGGCCGCATTAACTTGAAAGGGTTAACAAAAACACATCTCGGAATGTCTTCTTTAACCAAGAGTCAAACTTCGCCGCACGCTTCTCCAAATCTCTAGCGTACGGAGAGAAAAAAAAAACACGTTGCCCTCTACCGAGTGTAGCGTGTAACTGAAAATATCGCTCTATCCCAAACAGCAAATTAAACATTGGTTCCACCCTGGAAACACTTGTAGAACCTTTAAACATGCAATTTTTAACGATACATATTACAATCAGATTTTAATAAACATACATTATTTTACCTTACTTGAACTTATTTATTGTTACTTCAATCATGAATTTAACAAACTGTATGACTGCCACTGACGGCAGCCACACTCCCACCAAATCACTGGTGATTTCCAACTAAACCTGAATGCAAAGGAAAAATAAAAATGTAAATGATGTTTTAGATCTAACAAACTATTGTTCTGCACTATTCAGCTTCAAGTAGAGTAACTGTTTTGTGAATAGGCCTCTCAAGGTATACTGGCTTGTTAACTCTTTTTCCTTGGTCATCCAGTGCTGCATCACTCATTAACAGCTCGAGTTTCCTAATGACTCCATCTTCACTAGGGTACACTTTAGTGATTTTAGCCAGCTTCCACTCATTTCTGGGTAGACTATTGTCCATCAGAATCACAATATCATTGACCTTGGCATTTCTCTGTGTCTTGTACCATTTGTTTCTCTGCTGAAGATTCAGCAAGTATTCCCTTTTCCATCTGGTCCAAAATACATTGGCCAAGTATTGCACCTTGCGCCACCTTTTGCGAAGATAAAGGTCTTCTTTCACAAACTCACCAGGTGGTGGCAAGACCACTGAAGACTTCATAGTCAGGATGTGATTCGGTGTAAGAGGTTGTGGAGAACTGGGATCATTGAGCAGGTGAGTTGTTAATGGTCTACTATTTATGATCGCCATAACTTCATAAAGGTATGTACGCAAGGATGAAGTGTCAAGTCTTTTGGACGAATGATCTAGGATGGACGTCAGCACACTCCTTATCGTCCTGATCTGCCTTTCCCAGGCTCCACCCATATGGCTAGCAGATGCTGGGTTCATGACAAATTCACAACCTAATTGTTTTAGGCCTTCTTGGTCCATTTTCTTTACAGATTCCAAGAACTCTCGTCTTGCTCCAGCAAAGTTGGTTCCCTGATCTGATCGAAGCTGCCGAACATTTCCACGAATGGCAATCAATGTTCGCAGAGCATTAATAAAAGCGTCAGTTGTCATGTCATCAAGTAGCTCTATGTGCACAGCACGAGAGCACAGGCAAGTGAAGAGTAGACCATAGCGTTTAAGTTCCTTTCTTCCCTCCTTAATGTAAAATGGGCCGAAGCAGTCCATTCCACAATAGGCAAAGGGAGGCGCTGTTTCAACTCTTTCACGTGGTAAATCTGCCATTCTTTGAGCTTCAGCATTTCTTCGGAACTTTCTACATTTGACACATTTGTGAATGTAGGAAGACACAGCATGACTGCAGCCTACTATCCAAATGCCGTTTGATCGTAACTCATTCAAGGTCATCCCACGTCCCTGGTGATGAACCTTTTGATGGAAGTGTCCAATCAGTAATTGTGATATGTGGGTTTTGCTTGGCAAGATTGCTGGATGTTTAATGTGTGCATGTAAATCAGAGCGCTCCAGCCGACCTCCTACTCTGAGCACACCCATTTCATCCAAGAAAGGATTCAGTTTGTGCAGCCTATTTGTGCTGTCCCTTGTTATCTCCTTTTTGGATTTTAGATCTTTGATTTCTTCAGAAAACACTTCCTTTTGGGCGGTAGATATGATGAAAAGCTCCGCCTCTTTTCTTTCCTCAAGACTGGTGACTTCGTTGGTTCTAGACACCAGACCCTTGACCTCCTTGACGCATCGCATGAGTCGTGCAATGGCTTTAACTAGTCTTGTCCAGCTTGAGAACTTTAAGAAATGATTAAGCAGCGAATCTTCTGTCGTCAGTGTCTTATGGACGAAGGTTTTGCGAAGTTCTGGATCTTCAGCTCCCAACTCTCCCACCTTATCATCATAAGCAGGAAGTTTGCTATGCCAGAGAAAATCTGGACCAGTGAGCCAGTTGGAAGTAATTAGTCCCTTTGCTGTCAAACCCCGTGATGCGTGATCAGCAGGGTTGTCCTCAGAGGACACGTATCTCCACTGATCTGGATCGGAACCTTCTTGTATACGTTGAATACGATTGGCCACAAATATGTGAAACCGTCTAGCATCGTTGTTAATGTATCCAAGAACGACTTTTGAGTCCGTCCAGAAGAATTCTTGGGCTTGAACTTCCATTTCCCTTTTAAGCAGGTCACTAGTTCGTACAGCAATAACAGCTGCTGACAGCTCAAGCCTGGGTATTGTGGTGACCCTTGTAGGAGTCACCCTGGCCTTGCCAATAACTAGGGAACAGCAGACTTGGTTTGATACACTGATTGCTCTCAAGTAAGAACATTCACCATAACCTTTAACACTTGCATCTGAGAAATGATGCAATTCATATCTTTCAACTTTCTCAAACCCTTCTGGGAGATAACATCTTTGAATCTTAATGTCAGTCAGATTCTTAAGATCCAACAGCCAAGACTCCCACCGTGGTTTGAGATCTTCTGACAATGGCTCGTCCCATCCAATCTTGTCTCGACACATCTCTTTGAGTATTTGCTTCCCGACCAGAATAAATGGTGCCACAAACCCAAGAGGGTCATAGATGGATGCCACAGTTGATAAAACTCCTCTTCTAGAGAGTGGGCGTTCATCCACAATCACTCTGAAGTGGAACTGGTCTGAAACAACACACCATTTGATTCCCAAAGCTCTCTCAATTTGTGACCCTCCAAGCGCCATGTCGCGGTTTCTTACTGAATCTGCACATTCCTCCTCTGGAATGGATGCAAGGACATCATGGTTGTTGGAAACAAACTTGTGAATTCTCAGTTTGCCAGCACTGCAGAGTTCCCTTGCTTCTTTCACCAACCTTATAGCTTCGTCTTTGGTTGCAACACTTGTCAGTCCATCATCAACATAAAAATTTCGTTCGATGAACTGAATAGTTGTTTCACTGTAATGACCTTGCCCTTGGGCAGCGACATGCTTCAACCCAAAGTTTGCACAACCAGGCGACGACGCAGCTCCAAATAGATGTACTCGCATGCGATAGACTGATGGTTGGGCCTGGAAGTTTCCACCATCCCACCAGAGAAATCTCAAGTAGTCCTGGTCCTCTGGTTTGACGTGAAATTGATGGAACATGCGCTCGATATCGCACATTATGGCGACTTGTCCCTTACGAAAGCGGCAGAGAACACCTATCAGGCTGTTTGTTAATTCTGGTCCCGTGAGCAGATAGTCATTTAATGACACACCATCAAACCTTGCCGAGCAGTCGAACACGACCCGTATTTTTCCTGGTTTGTATGGGTGGTACACTCCGTGATGTGGAATGTACCACGCAGGACTGCTGTTGATTTCTTCTTCTGGGACCTTTTCTGCATCCCCATTTGTTATGATTTCATTCATAAAGATTGTGTAGTCCTTTTGGTATTGCTTATCTCTTTCAAATCTCCGTTTCAAGCATCTGAGCCTGTGAACTGCACACACCTTATTATCTGGGAGGTTTGGTTGATCCGTTTTGAAGGGGAGTGGCATTTCACAGTGGCCATTCGCTTTAATTTTGATTCCTTCTTCCATTATGGTTATGAAACGCAAATCTTCCTGAGATAACTTTGCGTCTTCAACTCTTCTCTCACTGAAGTCAGACTCCAGCAGTCTCAACACATCTGGTGGAGAAATGAACTCTTTGACCTGAGTTCGGTATATGTATTTCACTTCGGTTGTGAGGTTCTTAGATGTTTGGAGTTGAGGTTTCACGAACTTCGTGATGATCTTGTGACTGCTCCCAATGGCATCACCATAGTCGACACATGGGCTAACACAACCGACTATGCTCCATCCAAGATCTGTTTTTTGAGCAAATGGCTCATTGTCTTTACCTGGTACAACTTCTCGGGGTAACAACGCCTGTGGGCAGTTGTAACCTATGAGCAGTCCTACATCACACTCAATCAATGGCGCGATCTCCTCCGCAAGATGCTCTAAGTGTCGCCATGCTCTTGCAGTTTTTGGTGTCGGAATATGACTTAGATTAGCGGGAATGAACTCTCTTGAATAGGTTACAGGGAGAGAGATCTTCTTTGACGAATAGAAACCTCTCACCTGCAGTCCAACTAACCTCTGACTTGGGATGATTGTATTTCTGGATGAAAGTGTGGAGAGTTTTAACTGCACAGGTTCTCCTTTCATTTCCAGAACTTCTGCCTTATCTTGCATGATGAATGTGGTATCGCTTTGGTTATCAAGAAGCGCATATACAAGAATTTCATTCTCTGGATTATTTGATGTGGATAACCACACTGGAACAACTGTAGAGGAGTACATGCTGTCCATGCCTTGCACCACTCTGTTGGATGTAGCTTCATTTGAGGGTTCAGTGGTGTGTTTGTGCTCTGTTCTTTCCCTTGACTTATTATTTTCAGAGTGTTTTACATTTTCCCGGTGTTCATCACTGCCCCTTTCCTTTCTGTTTGCCCTTTCACGATCTTCATGTAAACATGTTGGATGTTTTCCTTTACATGTTTCACAAAGGCTTCTTCTTTTGCAGTCCTTTGAACGATGTCCTAGTTGTAAACATCCAAAACATAATTTTTTTGTTTGGACAAACTTGAGACGTTCTTGAACCGGTTTTTCATTGAATTTCCAACATTTCTGAATGCCATGATTTTGTTTTTCACAGAAGACGCACCCTTTGAGTTCTGCATTTTCTTCAGAGTTGCTTAAAAGCACCTTTGCACCGACATTTCGTGTCTTTGTTGTCTTTACCCTTTCACCATCACTAGACTTCAAGGCATGAAGAGAAGTCACTGGGTTGCAAGCTATTTTTGCTTCCTTTGTGATGAATTCCACAAACTGACTGAATGTAGGAAATTCATTGCAAGTTTCTTCGATCTCGATCACCTTTCTGTTCCAACTGGCTACCAGCCAATCAGGAAGCTTTGTGAGAAGCTTTTGATTTTCATCACAGGTGTTCAATACTTCTAGACCTTTAATCTGAGACATTGCAGCCCAGCAGCCCCTAAGGAAGTCTGAAAAATCTCTCAACTCAACACTGTCTCTGGGTCCTATTTTGGGCCATGATGCAAGCTTATCCTTAAAGGCTTTAGCTATCACAAATGAGCTTCCAAATCTTTCTTCCAGGATAACCCATGCGGAATCATAAGCTGCATCTGTTCCCAATAGAAAATAACTCTCAATGGCCTTTCTTGCAGGTCCACCAACATATTTACGAAGGTAATAGACCCTTTCGTTTACTGGAATGTTTTTCCTGCCTATTAGAGTTTGAAATGACATCTTCCAGTCTTTGAATCTTAGAGGGTCTCCAGTAAAAACAGAAGGTTCAGGTACTGGAAGACGGCTCACATTAATGGACTCTGCTATTGCTTCAGCAAGGACTGCAGTACTGTCTGCTTGGTATGTCACAGGAGGCTCATGAGGACTTCTTTTAGCTCCTGTCGATCGGTGTTGCTCAGCTGCACAGTTATGAAGCAACTCTGCTATTTCTTCATCTGAGCTTACTTCTTGTTCGTAAACTTCTAGCCGTGCCCTGGCTGCACTCAACTTCTTAACAGTCTGAAGTCGCTCTATTTGTCTGCGTTTCTCTTCCAGTGCTTTCTTTCTTATCACATTTTCTTCCTCTTGTAATGCAATCTTCTTTCTATTTTCTTCTTCAAAACTTTCAAGTTCTCGTTGTTCACTTTCTATCTCTTGCAGGACCTTTAGAGCAGCCTGTGTAGCAGCTAGCTCTGCTGCAGCTTCCTGTCTCTTAACAGAGGACAGGCTTGACTGACGTGACTTAATGCTTGAACCACTTGCAGAGGTTAAACCTCGAGAGCCTTTACTTGTGCCTGAAGAAGCTGATGAGAACACAGAACCAGACTCAGGCCAGACAAAATCCTCTGTCTGGACATCTTTGGCATCCTTGTTGTGAAGATAAGTGGATGCATTTTCCAAGATTATTTTTGATACAGCGTCACAGGTGTCAGCTCTGCGACGGATCTCACTGCCTGGGGGAGCACATTTGCGCAGTTCTTCATAGCTATGTTTCACATCTGCTGATGCACAACGCATCTTAGTCATCAACTCCTGCACAACCTCAATAGAGGGAGTTCCCTTTATCACTTTCTTAGCTTGCTTGGCAGTCACTTTCCATTTATCATAAGTAATGGTAAAACGATCCTGCATTTTTTTTTATTTATTATCATGCTGTTCTTGAGCCTTTTCGGTAAGCTTTCGAGCTCTCTGGCTTCTTCTTAACTCCTCTTCAGTTTCAGGTGACTGCTGTGTGTCTGCGCCATTACTATCTTTAAGTAAGTCTCCATTCTTAGTTTCATTTTCAGTCATTTGCTCCATTTTGCAATGTTTACTTCTTACTTGGACCCAAATAATTTATAGCTATATTTTGACAGACTTGTGGCTTAACAACTGACCAGCTCAACAAACAAAAATATTAATAGCTACAAGCTTAATCTTGCCCTTAGATAAACTTGTCTGAGAGCATTAAGAATGGATAAAGATAAGGATTTTTTCACAGAACCTTAAATCTTAAGAAAACATCCGAATGAATATCAGCTTAAATAACACAAATGTGATGAACTGTTTCTAGAACCAACACCATATGAAACTGAGCACTTAATTGTATAACACCTTTAGCATCCAAATGACAGAAAAATGCCAAATGACTTCACCTACAAAATCTTAGACAGAACCTTGAACTTGAAGAAAATGTGCATAGCACCAGATTACTTAATTTCAGCACTTGCAGTGTCTCCTTAAAGTAATTAACAAAGCTGATCCACTTCTTAAACATTTAACTTGTTTTAAATGTATCACTTGTTGGACCATCAATGTAAACTTCAAACTGCTCGCTGCGTAGTTTGCTTGTGTTGCACAGTCTTATCTGTCTGATGCTAGAGTGCGATGAATCTTCTTCGCTGCTCAGTGGATGGAAGGCACAGTTCCTTGTCTCCTCGCCTCATGTCGAGCAGACTGAGTTCTCACTGTAACTCCCTCCAAGTTGAAAAACGGACACAAGGCGTTCCTGATTTTTACTGGCATTTAATCGGACACAGGTGTCACTAACGATGCCGTGAGAACTGTACAAACATAAAATAATACATTTTCATACAGTAAGGGATTCTCATAGAGAATAGACAATAAGAATATGATTCAACAACATAAAATATTCACAAATCAGTGGCTTGACTTACAAACAACATCAGTAAATTCTGTATAGTCCTTGAGGCCACGTAACTAACAGAAACTTGACAAGTCTTTCACAGATAAACATCTTATTTCCGATACACACACATTAAAATACAAATTGCATACCTCATTGGCCGCATTAACTTGAAAGGGTTAACAAAAACACATCTCGGAATGTCTTCTTTAACCAAGAGTCAAACTTCGCCGCACGCTTCTCCAAATCTCTAGCGTACGGAGAGAAAAAAAAAACACGTTGCCCTCTACCGAGTGTAGCGTGTAACTGAAAATATCGCTCTATCCCAAACAGCAAATTAAACATTGGTTCCACCCTGGAAACACTTGTAGAACCTTTAAACATGCAATTTTTAACGATACATATTACAATCAGATTTTAATAAACATACATTATTTTACCTTACTTGAACTTATTTATTGTTACTTCAATCATGAATTTAACAAACTGTATGACTGCCACTGACGGCAGCCACACTAATTATGATATACGCTATATGGACAAAAGTATTAAAAAGTACATAACTCCATATTAATGCCTATGGATTTAGAATGGCATTCATAAAAGCTCCTTTAGATGTGATGCGTAGGTATCCTAATTTGATAAAGGTATAAAGGATCTAAAGGAGCTTTTATGTATCCTATTCTAAATCCATAGGCATTAATATGGAGTGATGCTGTAATAGTTTCCACTCTTCTGCAAAGCTTTCTACAAAATTTTGGAGAGTGTCTGTGGGAATTTTTGCCCATTCATCCAGAAGAGCATTTGTGAGGTCAGACACTGATATTGAATGAGAGGGCCTGACTCACAATCCCCATTCTAGCAGCTCTGAGGTCTAGTCAAGTTCTGCCACACCAAAGTCACTAAGCCATGCTTTTATGGAGCTACTTTGTGCACTGGGGCTCAGTCATGCTGTAACAGAAAAGGTTCTTTCCCAAACTGTTCCCACAAAGTTGGAAGCATATAAGTGTCTTGGTCTGTTGAAGCTCTAATATTTCCCTTCAATGAAACTAAGGGGCCTAAGCCAACCCCAACAAAACAAGCCCATAGTGATTTTGGAGTCTTGGTTCTTCTCAAAATGTCTTGCTGTAGTGTAAAGGAGTCTGTTTATTATGTTTTTGTTCCACCCCATTTGATATCAGAGTGTTGATGTATTTTTCACAGAATTTGGTGCTTGTTATGTTCTGTGCTGCAGGTGGTTTTAGCTGTATGTAAATGCAATCTGCCCCTCTTTTTCCTTCCATTCTGCAGACTGTCTGGTTGTATGGTCACAGATGAAGGCTGTTCTTCTCTGGCTTCGGCTCTGAAGTCAAACCCCTCCCACCTGAGAGAACTGGATCTCACCTTTAATCACCCAGGAGAGTCTGGAGTGAAGCTGCTCTCTGATCTACTGCAGGATCCACACTTTAAACTGGAGAAACTACAGTGAGTTACTGACTTACTGTCTCTGTATATAGACTGATTGTCATTATATAGTCTATGTATATTAATGACTGTAATGTTATATTGTAGATGCGTTTGTCTTTGAATTGTTCTTCTGAACATGTCACTGAGTTCTCGAGCTTAGTAGCTTTGGCGGGGTTTTATGAGATTCTGAGTAAAAGCAATGACCAGACTACCCAATCTACAATGACTGTTTTTCAACTGACCTCAGGACAGATGTGGTTTGGCCACAGATTTACAAGAATAGTTCAGCAGACAAAAATGAATATGATTTATTACTTATGCAATATGTAGTTGATCAGCCAAGACTTGTTTGGTATCTGATGCATGCTTTTTTAGTTTACAGTGGGAATTAGGCTAATGTCATCATAAAACATAACTCACAGTTCCAGTATCTTATCATCATTATACATACATGCACAACACTGTTTTTCAACCTGCTCAAAACAGATACATTGGTGTCATTTAGAAAATCTTGTGTGTGTAGAAAGGACATAATTGTGTCTATCTGTATTAAGAGTTGTGTGTGTGTGTGTGTGTGTGTGTGTGTGTGTGTGTGTAGTAGGGAGATCATGCTAAAATTGTGTCTGTATACAGAGTTATGTGTGTGGTGATGAGATAATGCTGAAATTGTATCTGTATTCAGAGTTGTGTGTGTGTGTGTGTGTGTGTGTGTGTGTTTGTGTGTAGTGAGGAGATAATGCTGAAATCAATTCTATGTGTATTCAGAGTTATGAGTGTGTATTTGTGTGTATGTGTGTGTGTGTAGTAGTAGTGAGATAGTGCTGAAATTGTGTTCTGGAGCTAACAAGATATTTAATGTAAGTTCATGGTTTTAATGTAAGGATAAATTGGTAATGAAACTAAAATGCATAGTTCACTGTATTAATGTAAAGATGGTGATTTGGACCTTTCTGTAAACTGGTAATGGAGCTAAAAATTAGTTCACTGTATTAATGTGAAGATGGTGATCTGAAGCAATCTGCTAACTGGTAATGGAACTAAAACAAATATGTAACATTAATTAATGACATTAATGTGAAGATGGTGATTTTGAGCGTTCTGTAAATTAGTAATAGCGCTAAAGTGATTAAATATGTTAATACACTGTATTAAGATGAAGGCGGTGATTTGAAGTGGCAACATTCTGTAAACTGGTAATGGAGCTAAAGCACCATTAAAATATCTAACATTTGTTTACTCTATGAATGTGAAGATGGTTCTTTAAGCATTTGGGAGCTGAGGAGACCAGTTCTTGAGCTTCTGAAAGTGAACCATGTTCCCATTTTTTGCTTGATATAAGATTTCAGCTGCTTAACAGTTCAGAGTCTCTTTTTGTGTGTGTTTTTTTTTTAAATAATGCACCAAAAGTTTTCAGTGGTGACAGGTCAACCAGACTCTTTTACTATGGAGCCGTGCTGTTGTAATACATACTGAATGTGGTTGGACATTGTCTTGCCGAAATAAACAAGTCCTTCCCTGAAAAAGACGTCATCTGAAAGGCAGCATATGTTGCTCCAAAACCTCTATATATTGTTCAGCATTAATGGTGCCTTCACAGATGTGCAAGTCACCCATATCATGTGCACTAATGCCCCCATACCATCACAGATGCTGGCTTTTGAACTGTGTAATGATAAAAAGCTGGATGGTCCCTCTCCTCTTTAACTTGGAGAACACAGCATCCAGGATTTAAAAAAAGAAGACAAATTTAGATTGGTCAGACCACAGGACAATTTTTGAATTTGCTCAGGCCCAGAGAAGGTGGCAGCATTTCTACATGCTTTTTATATATAGTTTCTTCTTTGCATGCTAGAGTTTTAACTTGCAGTGATGAACTGTTTTCACAGACAGTGGTTTTCGGAAGTCTGAGCCCATGCAGTGATTTCCACTACAGAATCATGTCTGATTTTAATGCAGTTTTGCCTGAAGGCCCAAAACTCACAGCCACTCATTTTTGTCCTTGTCCCTTGCACACAGAGATTGCTTTGGGTTCTCTGAATCTTTTAACGATATTGTGTATCGTGGATGATGGAATCCCCAAGTTCTATTTTATGTTGAGAAACGTTACTCTGGAATTGTTGCACTATTTGTCCATGCAGTGGTGAACCCCTCCCAGTCTTTACTTTTGAAAGACTCTGTTTTTATACCCAGTCATGTTAGTGACATGTTGACAATTAACCTAATTAGTTGTGAGATGTTCCAGCAGGTGTTTTTTTTAGCATTACATAATTTTACCTGCCTTTTGTTTCCCTCATCCCAACTTTTTTGATATGTGTCACTGGCATCAAATTCAAAATGGGCAAATAATTTTAGACTACAGCAGTCAGTATGGACAATTTATATTCCCAGTGTTTTAATAATAATAATTATTATTATTATTATTATTATTATTATTATTATTATTATTATTATTAATTATTCACTATTAATAATTCATTAATGTTAGTAATAGTATTAGTATTATTATTATTTATAGCAGTATAGTAGTAGTAGTAGTAGTAGTAGTATACATTAATATGTTATTTATATGTTAATATGTTACTCTAATGATCTGTTTTATTCATTGTTTTAATTTTGATTTGATCAGGTGTTTAATGAATGTACAAATGTGTGTTTGTTCTTCAGGATGGATCATGGAGGAAAGATCAGGATGAACCCAGGACTGAAGAAATGTAACACACACACACACACACACACACACACACACACACGCGCACACACACACACACATTAAAACATTCTATGTATGTGTCTCCTCTAATCTGTGTGTGTGTGTGTGTGTGTGTGTGTACAGATGCTGTTGATCTCACTCTGGATCCAAACACAATGAACAGCTTTCTTTCTCTGTCCGAGGGGAATAGAAAGGTGGAGCGTGTATTGAAGGCTCAGTTGTATCCAGATCATCCAGACAGATTTGAGTGCTCTTACCAGGTTCTGAGTGTGGAGAGTTTGACTGAGCGCTGTTACTGGGAGGTTCAGTGGAGTGGATTTGGAGCTGCTATATCAGTATCATACAAAGGAATTAGGAGGAAAGGAGGCAGTGGTCACTGTGAATTTGGATACAATAAACTCTCCTGGAGTCTGGACTGCTCTAATAACAGATACTCTGTCTGTCACAATAAACAGGAAACTGTCCTACCGGCCCCCTCCTCCCCCTGTAACAGAGTAGGAGTGTATCTGGACCGGGGTTCCGGCACTCTGTCCTTCTACACCATCTCCCCTAACACACACATGGTGACCCACCTACACACATTCAACACCACATTCACTGAGTCGCTCTACGCTGGATTTAGAGTTTATTATCCTGACTCCTCAATAAGTCTCTGTGAGATACGTATGGAGACTGATCACTTATAAAAAAAGTCACGTAGAAAAGTTTTATCTACTAAAGACATCTTAAAAGTGCAATATATATCCCAGGCACATCCACAGTCAAATAGACCCCTTAAGACCCCTCAAAAATAAACATCATCTCTAAAACACAGCCCAGTACACCCTCATCGACACACACCACAGCCCAGTACACCCTCTGAAAGACACACACTACAGCCCAGTACACCCTCTCAACGACACACACTACAGCCCAGTGCACCCTCTCAACAACACACACCACAGCCCAGTACACCCTCTCATCGACACACACCACAGCCCAGTACACCCTCTCAACAACACACACCACAGCCCAGTACACCCTCTGAAAGACACACACTACAGCCCAGTACACCCTCTCATCGACACACACCACAGCCCAGTACACCCTCTCATCAACACACACCACAGCTCAGTACACCCTCTCATCGACACACACCACAACCCAGTACACCCTCTCATCAACACACACCACAGCCCAGTACACCCTCTCATCAACACATACCACAGCTCAGTACACCCTCTCATCGACACACACCACAGCCCAGTACACCCCCTCATCAACACACACCACAGCCCAGTATACCCCCTCACCAACACACACCACAGCCTAGTATACCATCTCAACACACACCACAGCTCAGTACACCCCTCACTAACACACTCCACAACCCAGTATAACATCTCATCAACACACAGCACAGCCCAGTACACCCCTCACCCACAACCCAGTATACCATCTCAATGAGCCCAAAATGATTGACAAAACACATCAAAACGGTGTATCAATAATATAGCAATAATAGTTGCACCAATGAAGTTGTTGAATTAGAACATTATATTTCTGGCATTTGCCAGATGTTCTTATCCAGAGCAGCTTATAATTTGATCAATTCACAGAGGTAGGCAAAGGTAGCATTTGGAGTTTTTCACATGGGTGATATAGGTTTTAAATAAATATTCAATTAATCTACTGATCATTTAAAAGCTGCATTTTTTTTGTTTCCTCATGTTTAACTTTATATTAAAATTAGTTGGACTGTCAAACATTTCATTGTGTCAAATTAGCAAAAATGGAAGAAATCGGTTGAGAGGCAAATCTTTTTCACAGCACTGGGAGTGGGGTCTAGCTTAAGCTTAGCTATACGATTAGCATGAGAGATTAACGTTCTAATGCTCTGTTTGCATTTGTCTGGTTAGCCTGCTGTTAGTCTTGTCACAGCCTCTCTGCACCCGTGAATACAAATATTGAATTTTCTTTATGTTGTCTTTTGTGATTTGTTTTTGTATATTTTACTTCCATTTACACTTTAATCACATTTTTTGTTTAAATTTGTCATTTAAGTCATTTTAATTTTTTTTGTTTTGGATTCAAGGTTGGTAAAGTTTGTGTTTAACAATGGCAGCCTCACAGGTCACAAGTTGTTAACTCTTCTTAAACCAGTGGATTAAACCATACAGAAGCTTTATGTTCTGTTTCACTCTTTATCTGTGTTCTGTACTGTATGTGTCTTTACTGTACCACTTCTACATCTATACAAAACAATATGAACTGGTTAATGTAACGTTAATAGTGTAAGCTTAGCGCTGTCTGGAATGTTTCTGCTAGAGTTTTTAGTCGTACTGATAACACTTTACAATACCGGTCCATGAATAAGCACGTATTAATGCTTAACTAATGCTATCATCACAGTAAATTAATGCATGGGCTAATACTTAATAATAAGGAAATAATGAAGTGTATACATTAATAAAGAACTGTGTGAGATATAAATAGTCATTAATAAAGGTAATTATTAAGTATTAACATATTTCATGGAACACAAATCTGAACACTTCCATCATTCAAACAAATCAAACAGCACATACAAACATGCAAACAGCACGTCAAACAATACATCCAAAGACCAACACAGACCAGGGCAAACACGGGGCTTATATAACACAGGGATGACGAGAGACAGGGGGAAACGTGGAAACAAATCAGGGGCGGAGTTACAAAACAAGGGGCCAGACTGGGGATCAAAACAAAGAAAGCATGTGGACTAGACTAAAACACAACTCAAACACATGCACAGGACTGGGAGGGGCCAATCGTGACAGACTTTAACTAAAATGAATTATGTTCTTGCCCTTAACAGTTGCCCGTTACAGTTCTTTCCACTTAAGCAAATTATGTAGATTGTTATAAATACAACTTTTATTTTAGTTTAAACAACTCAAATTTCATGCATTTCTAATGGCATTTACTCATTGTAAGTTTTATCAGCTTAATTATATTTTGTAAAACTTAGTGTAATTGTGGACGCACATGCTGAGATAAGCAAGTTTTATTGAGGGCAAATCCAGGGTCGTGGTCATGACAGTCCAGGTTCATAGAGCCAACGCGAAGAGATCGGGGTGCAGACATGGTAAACAAACACAGAACCTCAAACAACGAGAATACAACACATACATCCAAACATATCCAACAAATCAAACAATCAGTATGATCAAACAGGCTTACAAACGAAGACCAACAAAAACTAGGGGCAAACACAGGGCTTAAATAATCACAGGGATGACGAGGGACAGATGGGAAATAGGTGAAACGAATCAGGGGTGGAGTCAAGAAAACAAGGGGGCAGGACTGAACCAAAACAAAAGCACGTGAAATATCAAAAGGTAAACAAAAAGCACATGGGGGAGCGGGAGGAACCAAGAGAGACATTTTTAGTAAAACTACTAAATTCTAATGCATTTCCAAATAGTTCTTCATTGTTTATTAGATACAACAGTTTAATTATAACATAGATGATTCATTAATGTACAATGTTAAATGTTAATTTTTACAAATTAAACTTCAACTACACTTATTAATGTTCCATCTGTTTAAACACAAAAGACAATGACTACCATAACAATAAAAAATTACAGTGACGGGAGTTTAGCCAAAGATGATGAAAAATAAAACGCAGCCATATTCGTAGCAGTACGCTGTGGAAACTGGAAATAAGTTTACACATAATCTCCCCTGGAATTTGACCCATCCTCCATGTATGAATGATTTATTTTTTCTAAAAGCTCCCCTCAAATTAACAGAAAATATGCTTTATGATCTACACATATTGCTATATGCTTACAATTTACTGCTGAAAGCCAAAAATCTTAATATAAAAATAATTTTTACAGAGCAGATCACTCAAGATCTGTTCATAGTTATAGCCCAGATTTGTGGAAAAATGGGTCGACTTTCAGTAGAAAAAATTGAGAGTTCAGCTTCTTTTATTATAAGGGTAACAGGATCCAGAAATGTTGCCACCTTCTCTGGGCCTGAGCCCATTTAAAATGGACTGAGTTGAAGTGGAAAAGTGTCCTGTGGTCTGACGAGTAGACATTTGAAATTCTTTTTGTAAATCAGACACTGTGTCCTCCGGGCTGAAGACCACTCAGCCAATGCACAGTTCAAAAGCCAGTATTCATGATGGTTTTGGGGGGCATTAGTGCACATAGCATGGGTGATGTGCTCATCTGTGAAGGCTCCATTAATGCTGAATGATATAAACACGTTTAGGCAACATGCTGCCATCCAGACGACGTCTTTTTCAGGGAAGGCCTTGATTATTTCAGCCAGACAGACAATGTTAAACCACACACTGCATGTATTACAGCAGCATTGCTCTGTTTTAAAGGAGTTCGGGTGCTAAACTGACTTGCCTGCAGTCCAGACCGGTCACCCCTGAGAACATTGAGATGAAATTAAATAAAAAAATAAATTAAAAAAATAGGACAAAGCAGACCCCGAACTCATGAGCATCAGCTGAAGATTATGATTTGGACATGCGCAGTGACCACACCAGACAGACATAGGGGAAAAGCGGCGCTTCTAACTTTAATCCTCCACCGTTTAATTAGACGCGTTCTTGCTCTTCTCCAAAGAGCAGCGCTGTGTATTTGTGTCTATTGTAAACTCACCGTGCTGAATAAAGTCTGTTATTGTGCGATTCTCTCTCCTCCCACTGCTCCACTTTCAGTTTCAGTCAGAGTGCACTCCCTGCTGACAACACCCACTGAAACCAGTTCCTGGTGGTTTTGTAATGTGTTTTGATTTTTTAAATGCGACGATTCTGATGGTCTTACAGGTGACCAATGGCTGATTCTAAATGCATAAATGAGTGACCCTTATTAGTTCCAAAACAGGGGAAATTCACCTCTGCATTTAACCCATCCCTGCAGTGAAACCCCGCAGACACTAACACGCACACGCATGCCCACACTGGGGGGCAGTGAGCACACATACCCGGAGTGGTGGGCAGCACTATCCACAGAGGCCAGGGAGCAGCTGGGGGTTAGGCGTTTTGCTCAAGGCCACCTCAATCATGTCCAGTCAGTTCAGGGGATCAAACCAGCAACTGGTCACAGGGCTGATTCCCTGACCTCCAGCCCACCACTGTCCTACAGGAAATTAGTGGTCTCTGAGGGAAACCATTGAGCCAACTCAATTAGAAAGCAAAACCATCAGGTTTTAATCCTAATGGCTTCTAATGGTCCATTTTCAGCAGGGTTCAGCTCGCTTTCTTCAGTTAAATAAACATGCAGTAATGAGCTCATCTATACGGAGCCCTGCTGGCGACATCCTATGTAAATAAAAATAACGTGGCCATGCCTTAACATGTGCGAATGCTTGGCAATGACTGGCAGAACATAATTTGTTATGTTTTCACACAAAACAAAGATAATTAAGTTATGGTCCCAACTTAGTAAACCTAGGAACGAGATCATGCCTTACTAAGTTGTGGCCACGCATTATTTTTTATTTATACAGGATGTCACCAGTGGGGCTTCGTACACCTACATTTCCTCACCCCTGAGATCACAGAACAAATTACAACCCAGTGCAATTGGCAGGTGTCCTGCAGGTGGAGCGAACCCGACTTACTGTGCTCGTTTAAAGAGCGTGAAACTGAGGAGGCAGTTATGAGGTTTTATTCTTTTATTAAAACAATAACCACACCCTTCTGACATGCTTCCTACCTTCAGCATTCCTGAAACCCAAACTGCAGATTGGGTTTAAAAGTGAATTTAAACTGAAAGGTTATAAAAATGACTGGTTATGTAAGTGATGCAGCAGAACGGAGAATCCGAGAGAAAAACGGATCAGCAGAAACTTCCCTTTTTCCCCTTCATCCCCAGAGTGCACGCGGGCGGCTTCTCTCCCTGAAACACAGCAGAACACGTCATTAACAAGAGTGATTTATAGGCCTGCAGAATTTATTACATTTTTAAATGTCATTTAGTTCAATAAACGCCACAGCAACCTGTAGAATTCAAGAGATCTGCATCCTGAACTCTACAAACTCTGACTTAAGATTTACTGCTTTATTAAATCTCCAATTTGGAAAATGTAAATTTAGATACATGTAGACACTCATAGCTCCAGCAGGGGGAGCTGGAGAAAACATTATCCAAAAACAGCAGAGTTTCCGCCTTTTAATCAAGACAGGAGATTAAACATTTCAGCTTCTGCTCTTTATTGGAAAGACAAAAGACACGCACGCACACCATTTATTAAAAGGGCCAATTTTGTATTGTGTGTTTTCCTGATGGGTTGATACCACACTCAAAGGATCCTAATGGTCTGTACTATGGGATGCATCCTAGATGTATCTGATGGTTTCCTAATAGGATCTAAAATGTGATCTACAGTGGTCTCATTTTAACCATTAAGCCTATTCCCAGCAGAAAGCAAAACCAGCAGGTTTTAATCATAATGGTTCTAATGGTGTTTTTATCAGCAGGTAGGTTGTAGTAGGTAACTAGCAGAATTAACAACTTCCCTGCTAAATGTTAAAGGACCATTAGGACCATCAGGATTACAAACTGTCACAAAATCGGACTGATTAGGCCATTTATTAAAAGGCTGAATTCCCCGACGTCACAAAAACCAGCACATTTACATTCAGCCTCCAGCAGGGCAGCCCCATCAGAATGTTGTTCACTGAAAGAAGTGAAACCACCTTAAAATCAGGACATTAGTCCATTACAATAATAACCGTAATGAGGACACTCATTATCTTCAGTGCTAGACTCTAGACTGTCTAGATTTATTATTTTATTTTTTACACTTTCATATAAAACACAAGAACTAAAATATGAAGATTAATTTCAGAGATGACCCAGACTGACCTTGTACAAACTGCAGACGAGGTTGAAGAGGGAGTTCATGGCTTTATCCTGCAGATCGTCAGTGTGTTCCTGAAAAGAGACACTCAACTGAAAACACGCTTTTAATA
Organism: Pygocentrus nattereri; assembly: GCF_015220715.1. Classification (NCBI taxonomy): domain Eukaryota; kingdom Metazoa; phylum Chordata; class Actinopteri; order Characiformes; family Serrasalmidae; genus Pygocentrus; species Pygocentrus nattereri. The sequence continues at coordinate 11,396,661 of NC_051227.1, forward strand.
ATGAAGACCTGCTGTTTACAGAGACGAATATGACTAATCTTAATGTTTCTCAGGCTCAGTTGTGGGGGTCATGGGGGCATCACTGTACTGCAGGCATCCCAAGCTGAAAAACTAGTGTAATGGAGATCAGTGGTCAATTCAAAATGGATTCAAATAATCAGGACAGATATAAAGCAGCTTTATTAGTGAGATTAACATTGTTCCAGCTCTGGAATGTTCGGTCTGATCAGGAATGGCAAGCTTATATACAGCTTTTTGATTGGATGTACAGTTTTCCCTAATAGTAAGAAGATGGCGAGTCACTGTCGGCCCACTGACGGCAGAGCTGTCACTAATCACTCATTTCCACTCGGTCCAACTCATTGATTTTTCCTTCCTCCATTTCTTTAGTTACTCTGAATTAGTTTAGTGAATAATTTTAATCCAGTATATTTACCGTAAAGTCATTTTCTCTCAAGTCTACTCATTTTTTCTCTCAGTTTGTAATATTTTCTAAAATAAAAGTCTGTGCATTTAAAGTCTGTTTGTGGGGATTAAAAACTAGAGCTTGTATGCAGGACTAATCTGGGTGGTCCAAGGGGGGACCAGCAGTGGCAAACGGTCAGCAGTGCCACCTTATCAACCAGTAAACTGATATGCTGCTATCTGTGTGGTACAGACGTTGTTAAATTAGTCCCACCTACATTAATTAATGGGAGAGGAAAATTTTCCATCCAACTTATATTTAGATGATACAAGAGTAACACATTGACAACCACCTGGAATAGCATAGCTTACAAACCACCATAGTAACCATCCAAATTACTGAAGTACCTGCTTGGAAATGCGCTAGAACCATCAGGGAACCGATTAAGCTGTGTAGTCACCATTTTCTCCAGAACACGATACGAGTTTAGTTTAGACTGTTAGCTGTTTAGACTGTTAGCAGCACCACGTCACTTCAAGGGCACTTCACGTTCCTCGCACTTCAGAAAAAAACAGAGTGAACCCCTCCCCCTGGGTTTTGTGAGTAATAAAGCAGTAATAAAGCTCTTACTCCATTGATGGTGATCCAGGGGACGTACTGGTGCGGTGGCTTCAGCGCTCCGGTCTTCACAGCGTTCTGGTGCATCAGTTTGTTCCCCTCGTCTCCGTTCACACAGGAGTCGATGGTCTTCCACGGAGTATCACTGAACAGATCCGTGCACTGAGGACACAGCAGTAACTGTTACCATGGAGACCATCACACACACACACACACACACACACACACACACACACACACACACACCACCTAAAGCAGGTTACCCCCGCCCATTCAGCCCGCAGCACTTTTGCCCCGCCCACATTAACACTAGCAGGACTGAGATTTCAGGATCCTCAGGACATCACCCCTCCTTCTTGCCAGCAATTAGCAGGACCATCAGCCAATCTGTATTATGTTAATTCACAGAGAAGCACTGAGGCAGCAGCTCTGTGGTGGTGTTAGTGTAATATCTCCATATCACTATCAGTATATTTGATTTTCTACAGTAAATTAAAAACAAAAAATGTGTTGCACCACATGTATTTATTATATTGTACACTGCTCAAAAAAATAAAGGGAACACTTAAACAACACAATATAACTCCAAGTAAATCAAACTTCTGTGAAGTCAAACTGTCCACTTAGGAAGCAACACTGACAATCAATTTCACAGCTGTTGTGCAAATGGAACAGACAACAGGTGGAAATTATTGGCAATTAGCAAGACACACTCAGTAAAGGAGTGGTTCTGCAGGTGGGGACCACAGACCACTTCAGTACCTTTCTGACTGATGTTTGTCACTTTTGAATGTTGGTGGTGCTTTCACACTCGTGGTAGCATGAGACGGACTCTACAACCCACACAAGTGGCTCAGGTAGTGCAGCTCATCCAGGATGGCACATCAATGCGAGTTGTGGCAAGAAGGTTTGCTGTGTCTGTCAGCGTAGTGTCCAGAGGCTGGAGGCACTACCAGGAGACAGGCCAGTACACCAGGACACGTGGAGGAGGCCGCAGGAGGGCAACAACCCAGCAGCAGGACCGCTACCTCCGCCTTTGTGCATGGAGGAACAGGAGGAGCACTGCCAGAGCCCTGCAAAATGACCTCCAGCAGGCCACAAATGTGCATGTGTCTGCACAAACGGTTAGAAACCGACTCCATGAGGATGGTATAAGGGCCCGACGTCCACAGATGGGGGTTGTGCTCACAGCCCAACACCGTGCAGGAGGCTTGGCATTTGCCAGAGAACACTAGGATTGGCAAATTTACCCCTGGCGCCCTGTGCTCTTCACAGATGAAAGCAGGTTCACACTGAGCACGTGTGACAGACGTGACAGTCTGGAGACGCCATGGAGAGCGATCTGCTGCCTGCAACATCCTTCAGCATGACCGGTTTGGCAGTGATGCAGTAATGGTGTGGGGTGGCATTTCTTTGGAGGGCCACACAGCCCTCCATGTGCTCGCCAGAGGTAGCCTGACTGCCATTAGGTACAGAGAGGAGATCCTCACCCCCTTATGAGACCATATGCTGGTGCGGTTGGCCCTGGGTTCCTCCTAATGCAGGACAATGCTAGACCTCATGTGGCTGGAGTGTGTCAGCAGTTCCTGCAAGATGAAGGCATTGAAGCTATGGACTGGCCCGCCCGTTCCCCAGACCTGAATCCGATTGAGCACATCTGGGACATCATGTCTCGCTCCATCCACCAACGTCACGTTGCACCACAGACTGTCCAGGAGTTGGCGGATGCTTTAGTCCAGGTCTAGGAGGAGATCCCTCAGGAGACCATCCGCCACCTCATCGGGAGCATGCCCAGGCGTTGTAGGGAGGTCTTACAGGCACGTGGAGGCCACACACACACACACACACAATACTGAGCCTCATTTTGACTTGTTTTAAGGACATTACATCAAAGTTGGATCAGCCTGTCGTGTGTTTTTCCACTTTAATTTTGTGTGTGATTCCAAATCCAGGCCTCCATTGGTTAATAAATTTGATTTCCATTGATTTTTATGTGATTTTGTTGTCAGCACATTCAACTTTGTACAGAAGAAAGTATTCAATGAGAATATTTCATTCATTCAGATCTAGGATGTGTTATTGGAGTGTTCCCTTTATTTTTTTTGAGCAGTGTGTGTGTATATATATATATATATATATATATATATATATATATATATATATATATATATATATATATATATATATATATATATATATATATATATATATATATATATATATATAAAAAAAAACCCACACACATCATTTTTGGATACAGTTATACAGCACTACTAAATTGTGCCTTGTCTGTGTGTGTAAGATATTACCACCTTGTTTTTATCATCATTTATTATTGGTGTTATTAGCATAAATAGCATTTACACAAATTCACCTACAAGTACACAAGTACACCTGTCGCAAATGTAGGAAGGAGGGTCCCTGGCTGTGTAGCAGCAGTTAGCTACAACTACAGGAAGGACGATGTTGCTGAGTCACTCATCTAGCACTTCAAGAAACCCAGAATAGACATTCGTTACTCAACTACTCATTATTTTGTTCCGTCCTGTTTATACAGTTTATACTAAATGTTTGTTGTATATTTGATTATATTTGATTTTTAAATCAGAATAAAATTGTTTTGCACCACATGTTTGTTTTATCCTCTCATTGCCTTTATTGTGTATACCATGTCTAGAATAGCTTTATTATTATTATTATTATTATTATTATTATTAAATAGCTTTATTGTTGTGAAGTCCAGGACAATAAGACTGACCAACAGCTTCTATTCACAGCTCATCAGGCTGGTGAACACCTCACTAACTACCTCTCCCCCCCCTCCCACTCCGAACTGATTAACCTTGCACTCAACAACTGCACCTTAACTGCACTGCACTGCTGCGGTTAGAACAACACTGTTTACATCTATTACTGCACAGAGCACTATTGTTTACTGTTTATATCTGTTACTTGATGCACTTTATGAACAGCTGCTCTACATATTTGCACATACGTGTAACTAATTTTATTTCAACTTTCATACTGTACATTTTTACTTTTACTACCATTTTTAGAGTTATTCTTATTTTCTTTTTTTTTATTCTCAAGATTATATTCAGTGAATGGAGGAACAGCAAAGTAAGAATTTCATTGTACAGTGTAACTGCCTGGTCTGCTGTGCACATGACAATAAAACTCTTGGATCTTTTGGATACGGTATAGTATAAATTAGCATAAACAGCACTTACATGAATTCAAACAGAATGCAGAACTGAAAGTGTTCGATTATGAAAAATATCATTAAATAATAGTTATTTTTCCAATAAGAACAAAAAGAAATGTACAAAGAGCGAGATTCAGACGGTAGGTTTTTTTTTTATTATTTAGTGGGACTCTTTAGTGAAACAATCGCTCTGTCGCTACTACACGCCCTTGAATTATAACTTGAGACATGATTCTACAAATTTTCCGTCGCGCTGTAGGAACAGTAACATACACTCGGGTTGTAAGTTCAAGTTCACCTTGAAGTCGTGTCATGTTAGGTGCTTTGGGAGTTGTACAAGCTTTGTGAGCCTGGGGGTTGGTGCTTCCAACGTATTCCTTATCATTACCAGGACAATAGGCGTTAATCGCTTCACAGCAGGGGAGTGGGCTACAGGGTGCGCGGTTGCCCTTACGAAAGTTTTCGTAGCTTTAGTCATTCTAAGATTAAGTGACCCTTATCAGTCCCTCAACGGGGAAATTTCACCTCCGCATTTAACCCACCCGCGAAGTGAAATGCCACATACACTGTATAGTGAAACACACACACACACGGAGCGGTGGGCAGCCCAATCCGCAGCGCCCGGGGAGCAGTTGGGGGTTAGGTGTCTTCCTCAAGGACACCTCACAGTCATGTCGGCTCTGGGGATCGAACTGGCGACCTTCCAGTCACGAGGCTGGTTCCCTGACCTCCAGCCCATGACTGCCTAGTGTTAACTCCTCAGTTAGTAGCTGCCAGACTCACCGGTTTCGCTGCATTCACCACATCTCTGGACATTTCCATGCAGTTGATCACCAAATACGCAGAACCTCCCATTTTATTCAGCATGCAGGTCTGAAGATGAACACAGGACATAAAACAAGAATGAGTTTGTGCTACTGAGGACGGTGGAATTCTACAGTTAGCTGAATCATCCCTTTCAGAAGACTGAAGCGGTGATGTGAACCCTCACCTCGATCATGTTGCCCTGACACTCCTCTGCTCCGTGCTGACAGATGAACTCGTACTTCCCTGCCGACTGCTTCTCCTGCAGCACAAACACCAGCAGTTTGACCAAAGCAGCAACACAAGCAGCGTTTAGACCGAAGGCTCAGAGACAGACCTGCGCGTTCCCGTACGGCACCAGCTCCACGGACATGATGTCGTTCAACATGAAGAACGTCGGCATGAGCTGTTCCACCAGGAACTGTCGGCAGCCTGGACACAGAGACTCGTAGTACAGACTGACGTTCACCGCCGCGCCGTTCGGCTTAGTCAGGTTAGACCTCAAACTCTCATCCAGCATCTGGAGGAACAACAGGATCACGGGAAAGCATTAAAAACACAAACACCACAACGCAAAAGTTCCAACAATAAAGACAATCACAGTAAATCAGCTACAACACCCCCACGATTCTACGGTGATACCGGAATAACCGATATGCCAGGTAGTGTGAGGTGAATGTGACAGGGTGATTTCTGAAAACTATGATGCCTACAAAAGAAAAGCGTTTGATCTATAACGACATTTTCACGCTGTTCATCTCACATTAACCTCCTAACGCAGCCAAACAGACCGTCCTATTTAAACAGAGAATCAACCGCCAGCGTGATGAACGAGTACTGCAGCACTCGGTCGCACTATGAACTGCTTTATAATCACACGCTGAATCAATGAATCGGTGAATCACTGACTCACTGATCGGACCGGTGTTCTATCGATTTGTCCTACTTCGTCGAGACGTCCTACCGTAGCGTATATTTATAGATCGTATCGATCGAAATGTGCTACCGTGTCGAAAAATAATACCGCGACTATTTTGTGATATTAGGGGCAGCACATATCGATAGGCTAAAAATACAGTGTCAGATCCTCCTACCTGTATTATATTAGGGGTAGCACATATCGATAGACTGTAATGAAATCAGTAATAGGTAATATATGTTTTATTAGAAAACATCAGAATAATAAACAGTAGTAATAGTGTAAAGTATTAAATTAATTAAAAGCAATAAACACTCACCATTAATTACACACTTTCTAACCAAGGTAGCAAGAATTGATGAGCCTTCCTACAAATTAGCTTAGAAAGCGATGTACGCATGCGCAGTAAATCGAAGCAGGACAGCTCGATGAGTAGCGCAGTTCGACAGAACACCGGATTCTGTGCGGTTTCTGTGGCCACGCCCACAGCAACTTGTGACAGAAGAAGCTCGTTTTCGTCAAACTTCCCGCACAGCACAGATTAAATCACGGTGTAGAGTTTCACACTGACTGCCAAAACCGACTGGATTAGAAGATGAAACATTTACCCAAACACGCCGATTTAACTCTGTGATGCTGGATTAGACTCGGAGAGTAGATGTTAGGGAATCGGCACCGACGCGGTATGAAAACACACCGGTGTTCAAGGCAGAAACGAGCCTTTTAAATGACATTTTAGGCGCGATTTTGTATTTAAGCACAATTAAGCACATTTAAGAGTGTTTAAAGTGTCGATTCTACACATTAGTTTCCCCATTCGCGAACTTGTTATTTGGAACTTTTCGTTCCACCTTAAATGGTGCAGCAGTTACATTAGAGCTAATGTAACTGTGTAATGTAACTCTAGTGTAACTGCTGCACCATTTAAGGTGGAACGGAAAGTTCCAAACTTGGTCTTCGGATCTTACCCCGAATTTGTCCGCAGATGAACACCGGAGCCAGAAGCAGAAAACAGCCAGCAGGAGCGAAACTTTCAGGGCACACATTTTCCCGTTTTTCCCTTCTTTTCCTCCCAGTTTCTCCGAGTCCGCTGAATCCGAGTGAATCTCCCCTTCACCTCATTTTTATCCTCCTTTCTGAACTCGACTCGTCTCGGCACGGCGCTCTGATTGGCTGAGGCGTCACATGACGGCAGCGCGTCATCAATATCCAGCAGATCCGCAGCAGCTATAAAAGTCACCCGGGCTGCGTAAAAGTGGCGCAGCCTCCGCGCCGCGTCTGCGCAGCCGCCCCAGCTTCCCCGCTGATCTGTGATGGTTGCACAATATCTGAGTACATCACTTTAATCACGGGGTTTGGAGATGATTAAGCGGTCACGAGGAGCGATCTCGTTCACCTCGTAAACAGCTATTATAAAAAAACAAACTGCGCACAAATGCTGTAATAACCTAGTGCTGCACACTGCTGCAGTGATCCATTGACCATTAGAACCCACACTGGTAGAAATGAAGGTTCTGCTCAGGTACATTTCTCCTTCATTGAGGTACAGACAGTGTAAATGTTTTCTCAAAGGTTCTACGGTGGTTTTAAGGTCTGATTGTGAAGCTTAATTCAGTTTTTTCCAGGTGAAAAGTTGGTATTTGTACCTTTTCATAACCAGATGTTTTAAAACAGAAGAGTAGAATAAAAGCCTGGAGGCGAGGCGGGGTGAGTGGAGTCAGTCCAGCTTAGAACATATCATTTCAGTGGATTATGGTTCAGTTATGTTCCCTGACTAAAGGGACTGAGATGGAGCCTTGAGGGTTCCACCCCAGTGACCAGAGGGGCACTGACCCAGAGACAGTCTAGGGCCTTTATTTCTGAGAGTGCATCAGGTTAAAAACCCAATGGGTTTGCCTTCTAATGGGAATTGGTTGAATAGTTTCCTGTAGAACACCTTTAGAACCTAGTGGGAAGCCATCAAATGCATTTAGAATCAGCTGTGGGTCACCTGTTAAACCGTCATGGCTCTTTACGTTGTGATATCAACACATTAAAAGGAGTCAAAACACCTTACAAAGTCATTCGGAAACACGTAATGGTGTCTATGGGTTTTCCAGCAGGGTTGTGAACAACAGATAAACAGGAGAAGAGAGAATGAGGGCCTTCACCAATCAACAAACACTTCAATTAAAGTTGGATTTTTATTTTTCACACTTTTTTTTAAGAGTCTTATCTTGTTTTTGGTTGTCAGAAAATTGGAAAACACCAAGTCTCCCTCTTGTAAGTTTTGACCGAACGGCCACTTAAGTGTTTACGACTGGCGAACTCCAAATTCTCAATGACACTCAAGTTTACAAAATGACACAAACACAATCTTTCATCTTCTACATCTGTGGAAAACGATAAACCTGCAGTGAACGTGAAAACTGCTATACCCAGTGTGATGCTATTACACTGACGTGCTTTTTAAAGCAGTAAAGATGAAGGAGGACTGTGGGTTTGTCAGGTTTGGACCGTCATGCTGTCGTCCTCTGTGTGGTAAACATATCTGTGAATAAACACCCCTACAGAGTTTGGTCTTATTTACTGGTTCACTGGTCTGCACTCACTGCCCTGTATTGTACTTTATATCCTAGTATTACAGCACTCTTCATATTTGCACCAATGGTTACTGTACAAGTTTACTCTGCATACTCATCTTTACATGAGTCGGCTTACATGCTGTCGGGATGAAACCTCGTATCTCCAGTTTTATCATTTTTCAGTTTTTGACATAATCTGAAAACGCCTGTTGTTCTTTACATTGTGTGTACATTTCAAGATGAGTGAACTAAAAGAAACGACCCAAAATGACTTGGAAAGATATCTGGTTCCTTTGACTTACATTAAAAGTAGAGTAGGTTTTCTCCTCCTCCTGTAAAGTTAGCATTTTGGACATATGAGGTTTTATTCTGACAGCAGCGACATGCTACTCTCACAGTACACACTTCCTCACTGTACGCTCTCCACTCACTCTGTATGTCTGTATATTATATTTATACTTGCATTATATACAGTTTTTTTGCACTTTATATTTAAATAATACTGTATTTCACACATCTGGTTATATCCTAACTTCACTTCATTGGCTCTGTACCTGTAACTCTGCACACTGACAGCAAAGTTGAATCTAATCTCATCTAATCTAATCCATCCATCCATTTTCTTAGCCGCTTCTCCGTCAGGGTCGCGGGGGGGTGCTGGAGCCTATCCCAGCAGTCTTCTGGCGGAAGGCAGGATACACCCTGGACAGGTCGCCAGTCCATCGCAGGGCAGACAGACAGACACAGACAGTCACTCACAAATTCACACCCAGGTAATTTAGCATGTCCAGTTGGCCTGACTGCATGTCTTTGGACTGTGGGAGGAAACCCACGCAGACACGGGGAGAACATGCAAACTCCACACAGAGAGGACCCCAGTCGCCCGGCCAGAGAATCGAACCCAGGCCCTCCTTGCTGTGAGGTGACAGCGCTACCCACCACGCCACCGTGCCGCCCTAATCTAATGTAATCTAATCTCATCTAATCTAATCTAATGTAATCTAATCTAATCTTTTTCTGGGATGTTTAGTCTGGGAATCACTTCATATATTCACCAAAATGTTAATACTGTTCTCCTCTAAGAATAAAGTGACATTTACAGACCTTTACTAGGGGAGTAAAGTTTACGCGTGTCACGTTTTTCACAGACAGAAACTTTACACAACATAAAAGATCACAAACACAAATGAGATGCACACATAATGCAGACGTGGTGCAAACAAATGACCCCAACAGCAGGTTAAAAAGACTCCACACAAACATGCAGACCGTAAAGGAGTGGGCCTCAAAAGCTGGACCACCACGGGTCATGGACTGGATGCGTCTCAGTACTTTTGGGGTTTTTTGTAAGGGCGTTCAACACGTTTGTACCTTTTCACACTGAAGGAAAACATGTTCCTCGATTTAAATGTCATTATGATGATTTTTCCCCTCAGAACTTCCCTGGAAGGATCAGCAGAGCTTCAGTGACCCATAGCGTGTTGTGGTCAGAGCAGAAGCGCTCGGTCAGCTTTGGAGGAGTGAAATGTAAATGTTGCCACAGAATGAAGGAAGTCTCTAAAACGTCCTCCTACAAGCCGAGGGGAATTCTGGGGGAATTCAGCAGGTGCTATTTTTAATGCTGATTAATACAACTGTTTTTACCAACAGAGACAACAGCACATACACAGGACAGACCTCCAAAAGTATTCAGACAGGCCTTCTGATGAGGGATGTCTGCAGCGTTAACCCTCAGGGGGCCACATTGTGAAACACTGCTGCGTTTGAGTAGAGCTGGAAACTCAACTCAAGTTGGAGAAATACTCACTCCCACTCGTAGGGGGTGACAGGATGTGAGATGCAAGCTGCAACTTGCTGGAATGTAGATCGTAAGGAGGAGGAGGATGACTGGAGAGCGAGAACAATCAGGAACAACCAGTCTGAGCAGAACAGCACCCAGGCCTAAAGATCCACCACCACAACTCTGATCTACCACACCTGATCCAGGTGATGAGGATCTTCTGTTGTGTCTGAATCTCACAGTCAGGTAGGGGATCTGAACTCTCCAGGGTGGTACGCCCGGGGAAAAAAAGATGGTTCTTTAGTAAAGACAATAGATCTATATAGAACCATGAGCACTCAAAGAAACCTTTGCATGATTAAATGGTTCTCTGCATGGTGAAAGGTTCTGCAGATTGATGGAGAATGTGCTGTATATGGTTCTATATGGCACCAAAAAAGGTTCTGCTATTGCTCCAACACACCTGATCTAACTCAACGGCTAATGAAGAACCCTTCACTGAGGGTGCAGCAGGTGTTTAGAGCAAGTAAATGGTGCAGGTCAGGGGTTCTGCAGGACCAGGGTGGAGAACCACTGACCTAGAAGAGTCCTGTTCAGTGTAAATTAGGTCAGTGATGGAGAGCAGAGACCAGACAGAGAACAGAACGTCACCAAAGCTGGGTTTCAGAAGCACCATCAGAAGATGCACTGGGTTTGTTCTCTCTAATAGGCCAATGTTGTTCATACACATTGTTTTTAATCAATATGGAAACAAGAAGAGTTAATACTCACATGTAATTGGTCTAATTCAGTGGTCACTAGACCCTCTACCTTCCTGGAGACCTGAGCTCCAACCCTAATCAGCCCCACCTCCATCTAATTTCTGGTCTCAGAAGTCCTTGATTAGCTGGAGGAGATGTTTTAGATTTGGGTTGGTGACCACTGGACTAAACATCTTAAAGAATGTTCAGATTGACTTTGTGCTCTTATCTTCACCATGCAGGTCCAGCGTAGGCTAGAGGGGCCTAAAGCCCCCCAGCACCGGGCTGTGGAGCTGTGTTCTCTGGAATCTGAACCATTTAAGTTGGAACAGAAGATTCAAATAAGAGTCAAAGTTCAGCTTCACATCTTCATGTTTTCGCTTTGCTGCTTCATTATAACACTGGACATTCAGATAGACCTGATCATGAAAGTCAGGCAGTCTCAACAACTCCTGACAAACACCAGACTCTCATCATCATTTACATTTACAGCCTCTCAGTGTGACCTACAGAGCCCTGCTCTTCACTGAGACTGAGACTGTGACCCTAAATAAAACCTAAACACACCCGAAACGGTCTGCGCCGACACGGAGACAAAAACATACAACACACAGCAATAAGAGAGTTTAACATCGTATAAATACAGATCACACTGGACACGGTTCTCTGGTTCAGTCGGCGGTTACAGGTGAAACACTGGCTCAGCTGTGACAGTCATGTGATCTGAGCACAGTGGAGGTTTAGTGGAGCTGCAGGAAGCCAGTCTGTTCTTCCCTCTTTCAGTGTGACTCACCTCACAGAGACAGAAGCTACCGTGTCCTTTAAAGAGCTCGTCTGATGGAAACCCGCGGCTGTCTCGCTCTTCTGAGACTGAAGAAGCTGATTTATATAAATGCTGTTAAAGCACCAAAACAGAACCTTCACTCTCCTGGACATACAGCCCCAGAGAGGCTGGTTTTTGCCTCCCTGGTCAAATTCCATGTTCTGTTGATTTTCTGCGTGTAAATAATTGACGCATCCTCTACAGACACACTACGGCACATTTTACTGCACTATTACTGTTTATTTACTGAATTGAACGCAGTGGGAAACGACGTGCAAAAGCATTTCCACTAAACCCAGTAAATAAAGCTACACTGTACGATTAAATGAACAGAAATGCGTATAAAATATGATTCATTCTGAGTGGCTGAAATAGACATTCGTGTCATTGTTGGTGATTTTTGATTTTATATATTTCATTTAATGAGTTGCCTCATACTGAAGGCTCATCCATCCATAAATGCATCTGGCTCAGTGTCCAGTTTAATGCTCCTCTGTAAAGTCCAGATGCGCAAACTAAACCGCACAAACAGCCTGTTTTGAATTTACAGTTTTTATGACATCACAAAAATCAACACATTTACACACACACCCCAGTCCCAAGACTGGACACCTTAAAAACAGTGTTTTGTAATGAAGCATGTTCACTGCTGCTGGACATCATCTTTATTGATCTTATTTCATTATTATTATTATTATTTATTATTTATTTTTATTATACTGTATATAACAGAACACAGCGAGGACTGAACTTCTCCTGCGTTTACTGGACGTCTGCAGGAACGGCTCCGATAATATTAAATAATCTTCACGCATATTAAAAAATGAGAAATGAAGTGAAGCTCACAGATTAAAACAGAGTTCCCTCGTTAATTCAGACAGAGCAGATCACAGTGAAGGAGCTGGAAACATCAGCAGGTTCATGAGATAAAAAGATGATATACTAATTAAACGATCAACCGAGTTGTGCAGAAACATGTTAAACGCGAGCGCAACATAGAGCTAAAACGCCGGGGGAAAAATAGAAATGACCAGTATGCTGGACATTAGGAAGTTATAAGGAGTCTGCTTCTGAACAAACCAAAATAGAGGACAGCCAATCAGAACAGAGCTCATTTGCATTTGCATCAGACTTACAGGGACAGTAACAAAAAATACCTGTTTAATTCTAAGGCGGGGTGCTCAGTCCTGGTCCTGGACCTTTACCACCCAGGAAAGCTCTGATGCAGAACACCTTCTTCAGATCTTCCTGAAGATCGTCAGCTGGATCAGGTCCTGTATTCATGTCAGTAAAGTCACAGTAAATAAGAGAGGAATCTGATCCTAGATCAGAACTCCAGCTCTGAGAAGATGAATACGAGCTCAGATTCGAGTCAGAGCTGAACACAGCAGGGTGGTGGATCTCCAGAACCAGGACCGGCTTCTCCTTTTCTAAGGGATAAAGAGAAGCTGGACAATGGGTCACATAAAACCAGGCAAACATTAACAGAGCTCAGGCGGAAATAAGGTACAAGAAAAATGTAGAATATTTAAGCAGCGGTTCCCAACCCGGGTCCTGGAGAACCTCCTGCTCCCACACCTCCCAGTCCAGCTGATCAGCTCATTATCAGGCCATGCCTTAAAGTGGGAGTGTGTCCAGGACCACCAGTGGAACCGGTGCTCCCTAGGGAACTGCCCTGAGAGCAGACCTCGCTAACGACAGCGCCGTTTATCTATGGTTTATGTGACACAGTGGAAAGAAATTTGAATTTTGAGTTCCACCTTAAACGGTTCAGCAGCCAGAATGTAACTGCTGCTCCATTTAAGATGGAACTGAAAATGAGGAAGCTGGAGGATGCGTGCCTGACTTCACCACTGTACAAAAACCACTGCATTCATAGCCTCCTCAGTCCAGAGGCTGGCCACTGGGCCTCGTTCTCCAAACGCTGGGCCTCGTTCTCTTCTATGGGGTTTGTTCTCAGGTAAGAACAGAATCTACACACAGTCCAGAGAACAGAGGTGAGAACAGAGGTGTTCTGCGCTTCAAGAACACGTCACGAATCTGACGGAGACTTTTTCTCAGGACCTTCATCAAGACCAAACTTTTTTTGGAGAACGAGGGGTTTTGTTGTGAAATGTTTCCTGCTGTCTGTTTAATAAAACGGGAATTATTTTTCATATAATCTTCAGAGTCCAGGACATTTGGACAGTTGGGCGCATGAAACGGGAGAGCGTTTGAAAAATGAACATATCTGTCATCAACATAAGACACGAATAAAGCCGTGACCTGTTCCTGTGTTACTGTTTGTATGAGAGTTTCTGGACTCTTAGAACTGCCTAGACTTCCGCATGAACAGCTCCTCAAACATTAAACCATTTTCATAATCCATTTATATCATAACGAATAAAGAGCTTCTAACCTCAAAGCAAACAGACTCATTTACAAGGGTATATCTGAAATAAACCCTGAAACAATCAAGGTCACTGATGGAAAAAATGATTTAAACAGATTTATATGTAAGACTGTACATAATTGATATCATGTGTAATACTACACATTACGTACCGTTTACACCTTAATCCAGCGTCACATACAGAAAGAACTTTTCTGACACGCAGGAAATGTTTAGTTTGTTGTTCGGGTTTTTATCTTGATGATCATAAATATGCTCATTTTACAAAATCCTACAGATTTTGTGTTTCATTTCAGTAAAATCAATAAAAAAAAAACAATATTATACCCAAATACATACATCATCGTCTACTGCCACTCCTAGAAACACATCCGACTCGACTTTTACCAAAACAAACAGAAATCCAAACGTCCAGATCGGTGAACAGTGAACTTTATCAGAAACAAATATCGACTCTTTCCTACTGGACTTTCACTGAAGGGACCGTTCAGAAGGACAAACATACAGAATCACTTCTGATATAAATCCAGGATCATTCAGGATGTGTTTGGCTTGGCCTTGGAAGACGGGAGTGTCCATCTCACCGTCTGCCCTGTTTGTTTTTCTTTATAACGACATGAAAAAATAATAATAAGTAAATAATAATAAATGAGCGGCTATTATAAAGCCTGAGTTCTGTAGGGACACATTAAGGTGAGGGAGGAGAGGCATGAGCTTCTGTAGAGCCACAAAATGTCAAAACATCCAGCACGCTGGACGCTCGGAATGAGGAGGTCATCAGCTCCTCCGTCTACAGCTGTCGAGGAGCTGATCTGAGAGCAGATCTCACTGCAGTCTTAAAGCATGGGTGCTAAAACCCTCATCGGTCACGCATCAGACGCATCAGTGAGTCCCTTTAACGCTGAACGTGGGGACATTTCTGTGCCCAGTTACTGAGAACAGTGTGCTTTCAACATGAAAATCAGAGAGCAGTCGGATACAGAAAGTGTTAAAATGGGGAACACAAGTTAGTGGGACATCACTTTTTATAGTGTGCACAACTTAAGACAGCGGTGTGTAACTAACACAATACAGTGGAAAGAAATTTTAATTTTCTGTTCCACCTTAAACGGTTCAGCAGCTGGCAGCCAGAATGTGACTGCTGCTCCGTTTCAGCTGGAACAGAAAGTCTATAGTGACCGCTGTATGAAAACCACCGGACCCAAAACGTCTGACAGTCTCTTTGATGTTCTGATGAACCGCGTCTGGACTCTGCAGCTCGATGCTGGGACGTATCGTGAAATGTCTGCGGTGATGTTACGTTTTCAGCCTCATCGCTGAGCCCTAATTCCAGAGATGCTGCTTCCCAAACATGGTAATAAACCCACTCCACGCTTTAGAGCTGTAACCTGGAGTGGCTCCAGAGCAGTCAAGGTCCAGAGGCGGCCAGCTGGCCGGGCGCGGTGATGTCCGGCAGGAGCTTGCAGCTGGTGATGATGTCGATCTTCTCGGACACGGCTCTGAGGTCCTCCAGGATGAGGCGGATGCTGTGAGAGGTGTTGATGATGCCGTTCTGGGAGGTGTTCAGGTGGGCGGTGGCGGTCCGGATGTCTCTGGACGCTCCCTGGTACAGGAGCCTCAGGCTGTGCTGAACGTCGGCGCAGAGCCGAGCGTTGCTCTCCTGCAGCTTCTGCTGCAGCAGAGTGGACTGTCCGGCAGGTTCCAACCTCAAACACCTCCCATCATCTGGTCCAGGCTCTGACAGCACCTCAGGGCCGCGAGCGACCACCAGAGGAGGCAGATCCGGCCGGAACAGCAGGGGGTTCTGGGAGTGTTCTGGTCTCCATGGCTCTGCTTCTCCCTCGCTGTCGGTCTCTGAAGCTTCTCCAGGAACCGTGAGTCCTGAGGAGGGTCTGGCCGTGGTGATGTAGACCTCCTGGTCCGAGTCAGAGTCCGTCTCCTCGGCCTCGCCCTGAACCACCACCGCCACCTTCCTGCCAGCCATGAGCACCAAAACACAGAAACCCGGCCTTTTAACACCAAACCTCAGCTCTGAGCGGAGCCCACGCCCCCCGGCCGCGTCAAAGACCCCCAAACCCGCAGATTCTGCGCTTTATTCGCTCCTTTAGCGGATGATTTTCAGCTCCGCAGACCGGAGTCACATGAGGAGCGTGAAGCCGGTCGCACTGAACGCCGCTCCGCGGAAATACAGAATAAAAGTCTCTCTCATATTTATTTCTGCGGAAAATCGCGTTTTTCTCCGTCTGTGTTTCTCGAAGCTGCATAAACATTTAAAACTAACATCTCTAAATTATGACCAACTTAAATAATAACCTGCTGTTCGCGAAATAAAGACTCATCATACCAAATTAATCACCTTCTTTAAACGTAAGACCTCAGTGTTTTGACATAAAAGTTCATGATAAGTGATTATTTCGTGAACACAATTCAATATTTCGAGAAAGTTTGTAATGTGGAATAATAATTAATTATTTCGACACGGTAAGTCATTATTTAAATGTAATAACTGATTATTTTGACATGCTTCACTCAAAATCTCATGATAAGTGATTATTTCGAGCTGTTAATTCATGAATCTTTTGATCCTATATTTATGTAAAATCTTTCGTTCTAAGTCGCTGTGCTTTACAGTCACTACGAGAACCCAGAAAAGAGGACAAGAATGAAAACACGCGATAATAAAAAGTCATAGAGAACAGAATAAAATAAAGTAAATAAACAAAACAAAAATCCCAGAGAGTAAAAATAAAACAACTAAATTAGGAACAAAAATTAAATTAAAAAATCAATTAAAAATTATATAACGTAATAAAAATAAATGAGGAAATTAATCAAATAAGACAACATATCTGAGTCTAAAGCACTTTCAAATAAAATATCAAGTCTTAAACTTTGTGTTTGTAACAGTCCACAGACGGAACAGTTCTAAAAGTGCTTTAAAATCTGTTTTAAACATAATAGAAAATCAGCTCTGTCTTCTACTGCAGAGTTTAATAATCAATAATCAGACTCTGAGCTCTGTCTTCTACTGCAGAGTTTAATAATCAATAATCAGACTCTGAGCTCCGTCTTCTACTGCAGAGTTTAATAATCAATAATCAGACTCTGAGCTCCGTCTTCTACTGCAGAGTTTAATAATCAATAATCAGACACTGAGCTCTATCTTCTACTGCAGAGTTTAATAATCAATAATCAGACTCTGAGCTCCGTCTTCTACTGCAGAGTTTAATAATCAATAATCAGACACTGAGCTCTATCTTCTACTGCAGAGTTTAATAATCAATAATCAGACTCTGAGCTCCGTCTTCTACTGCAGAATTTAATAATCAATAATCAGACACCGAGCTCTGTCTTCTACTGCAGAGTTTAATAATCAATAATCAGACTCTGAGCTCCGTCTTCTACTGCAGAATTTAATAATCAATAATCAGACACCGAGCTCTGTCTTCTACTGCAGAGTTTAATAATCAATAATCAGACTCTGAGCTCTATCTTCTACTGCAGAGTTCAGTAATCAATAATGAGTTTATTCTGATGTTATACGGCGTTTTTACCGTATTTATGTTCATTAGTGTTTATTCTGATGTTATACGGCGTTTTTACCGTATTTATGTTCATTATTGTTTATTCTGATGTTATACGACGTTTTTACCGTATTTATGTTCATTATTGTTTATTCTGATGTTATACGGCGTTTTTTTTACCGTATTTATGTTCATTAGTGTTTATTCTGATGTTATACAGCGTTTTTACCGTATTTATGTTCATTAGTGTTTATTCTGATGTTATACAGCGTTTTTACCGTATTTATGTTCATTAGTGTTTATTCTGATGTTATACAGCGTTTTTTTACCGTATTTATGCTCATTAGTGTTTATTCTGATGTTATACGGCGTTTTTTTTACCGTATTTATGTTCATTAGTGTTTATTCTGATGTTATACGGCGTTTTTTTACCGTATTTATGTTCATTAGTGTTTATTCTGATGTTATACGGCGTTTTTTTTTACCGTATTTATGTTCATTAGTGTTTATTCTGATGTTATACGGCGTTTTTACCGTATTTATGTTCATTAGTGTTTATTCTGATGTTATACGGCGTTTTTTTTACCGTATTTATGTTCATTAGTGTTTATTCTGATGTTATACGGCGTTTTTACCGTATTTATGTTCATTAGTGTTTATTCTGATGTTATACGGCGTTTTTTTACCGTATTTATGTTCATTAGTGTTTATTCTGATGTTATACGGCGTTTTTTTACCGTATTTATGTTCATTAGTGTTTATTCTGATGTTATACGGCGTTTTTTTACCGTATTTATGTTCATTAGTGTTTATTCTGATGTTATACAGCGTTTTTACCGTATTTATGTTCATTAGTGTTTATTCTGATGTTATACAGCGTTTTTTTACCGTATTTATGTTCATTAGTGTTTATTCTGATGTTATACGGCGTTTTTTTACCGTATTTATGTTCATTAGTGTTTATTCTGATGTTATACGGCGTTTTTACCATATTTATGTTCATTGTTGTTAATTCTGATGTTATACGGCGTTTTTTTACCGTATTTATGTTCATTAGTGTTTATTCTGATGTTATACGGCGTTTTTTTACCGTATTTATGTTCATTAGTGTTTATTCTGATGTTATACGGCGTTTTTTTTACCGTATTTATGTTCATTAGTGTTTATTCTGATGTTATACGGCGTTTTTTTACCGTATTTATGTTCATTAGTGTTTATTCTGATGTTATACGGCGTTTTTTTTACCGTATTTATGTTCATTAGTGTTTATTCTGATGTTATACGGCGTTTTTTTTACCGTATTTATGTTCATTAGTGTTTATTCTGATGTTATACGGCGTTTTTACCGTATTTATGTTCATTAGTGTTTATTCTGATGTTATACGGCGTTTTTTTACCGTATTTATGTTCATTAGTGTTTATTCTGATGTTATACAGCGTTTTTACCGTATTTATGTTCATTAGTGTTTATTCTGATGTTATACAGCGTTTTTTTACCGTATTTATGTTCATTAGTGTTTATTCTGATGTTATACGGCGTTTTTTTACCGTATTTATGTTCATTATTGTTTATTCTGATGTTATACGGCGTTTTTACCATATTTATGTTCATTATTGTTTATTCTGATGTTATACGGCGTTTTTTTACCGTATTTATGTTCATTAGTGTTTATTCTGATGTTATACAGCGTTTTTACCGTATTTATGTTCATTAGTGTTTATTCTGATGTTATACAGCGTTTTTTTACCGTATTTATGTTCATTAGTGTTTATTCTGATGTTATACGGCGTTTTTTTACCGTATTTATGTTCATTAGTGTTTATTCTGATGTTATACAGCGTTTTTTTACCGTATTTATGTTCATTAGTGTTTATTCTGATGTTATACGGCGTTTTTTTACCGTATTTATGTTCATTAGTGTTTATTCTGATGTTATACAGCGTTTTTTTTACCGTATTTATGTTCATTAGTGTTTATTCTGATGTTATACGGCGTTTTTACCGTATTTATGTTCATTATTGTTTATTCTGATGTTATACGGCGTTTTTACCGTATTTATGTTCATTATTGTTTATTCTGATGTTATACGGCGTTTTTACCGTATTTATGTTCATTAGTGTTTATTCCGATGTTATACAGCGTTTTTACCGTATTTATGTTCATTAGTGTTTATTCTGATGTTATACGGCTTTTTTTTACCGTATTTATGTTCATTAGTGTTTATTCTGATGTTATACAGCGTTTTTACCGTATTTATGTTCATTATTGTTTATTCTGATGTTATACAGCGTTTTTACCGTATTTATGTTCATTATTGTTTACTCTGATGTTATACAGCGTTTTTACCGTATTTATGTTCATTAGTGTTTATTCTGATGTTATACGGCGTTTTAAACACCTTAAAGTGTGATCACATTTAAGTAATTATTTA